>NW_016108019.1:0-1570 GCF_001604975.1 Cebus imitator
TTTCTGAGACGTCTGACCCTGTCACACAGGCTGGAGTGCAGTGGTGTGATCTTAACTTACTGCAAGCTCCGCCTCCCGGGTTCAAGTGATTCTCCTGCCTCAGCCCCAGAGTAGCTGGACTACAGGTGCCTGCCACCATGCCCAGTTTCACCTTGTTGGCCAGGCTGGTCTCCAACTCCTGACTTCAAGTGATCCGCCCACCTCAGCCTCCCAGAGTGCTGGGATTATAGGCATGAGCCACTGTGCTCAGACATTCATATGTATTTTTGTCTCCCTTTTTAAATGTTTTGTATGCTTTATAATGTGTATTAAATCAATGTATATATAAGTTATAAATTAAAAGTACACACATATTCAAGTGTTTGCTCAAAAATCTTTTACTGATAGGCAGGGCTACACCATCATAGACTATTAGAGGCCAGAGGAGAATGAGGCCTGGCCTGGGAGCCCTGTGCCTACTAGAAGCACATTACGATATCCATCCACTGACACCACAGGGCCTACTTGGGTCCTTCTTCTCCACCACACTTATCTTGCAGGTCTCCTTATTGAAGATTTTCTGGCAGTTGTGTCTGTCATAACCCACAGGTGTAGAAACACTGTCATTGAGACAAAACCAGAGCCTGTTAGAGGAGAAAGGGCAACCAGAACCCCCTCCTCAGTGCCAACCCTCTGTTCAGAAAGGCACCCACGCTCCAGCTGGCTGGAGTGCCTTCACCAACTTAAGGAAACCTCTTGACTGGCAGCCCCAGAGTGTGACCTCCAGGAACATGGACCAGTCTATACCGTAGAGTCACACAGCCCACCCCTACATTCCATCCTGCAGGCACAGGTCAGCGGTAGGTGCTGACAGGCAGGGGAAAGTCTGGCTACTCTGGAGCTGGGCAGCTTGTTCCAGGCTGGCTCCTCCGACCCTCTCTGTTCAGGAAGTGGCCAGCATATTGTTGCCAGAATGTGGAAGGGGAACAGTTGTCCCATCCCTGGCTTGGAGGCCTCTTGGCAGAGGAGCTCTCTCAACTAACCGGAGTAAAGAGTCACTCTAGAACAGTGTCACGGAGCCCCAGGAGAAGCTGATAAAAAATCAGACACCACCTCTAATTGAGCTGCAGTACATAACAAATATTTTGAAGAGTTCTGATGTGATGAGATGGTACTAATGCTAGAATATTTATTTATTTATTTATTTATTTATTTATTTATTTTTTGAAATGGAGTCTCACTCTGTCTCCCAGGCTGGAGTGCAGTGGTGCGATCTTAGCTCACTGCAGCCTCCATCTCCCAGGGTTAAGTGATTCTCCTGCCTCAGCCTACTGAGTAGCTGGGATTACAGGTGGGTGTCACTACACATGGGTAATTTTTATATTTTTAGTAGAGATGGGGGTCTCACCATGTTGGCCAGGCTGGTCTTGAACTCCTGACCTCAAATGATCCACCCCTGCCGTGGCCTCACAAAGTGATGGTATTACAGGGGTGAGCCACCATGCCCAGCCCAATGCTAGAGTGTTAAAATCAGCCCACAGAATTGTGATTGATATAAAATTTGATATCCATTATGTGCAAGAAATGAAAT
>NW_016108019.1:3155-9953 GCF_001604975.1 Cebus imitator
ACCTCCCGGGTTCAAGTGATTCTCCTGCCTCAGCTTCCTGAGTAGCTGGTATTATAGGCATGTGCCACCACACCTGACTAATTTTGTATTTTTAGTAGAGATAGGGTTTCTCCATATTGGTCAGGCAAGTCTCAAACTCCCAAACTCAGGTCATCGACCCTCGTCAGCCTCCAAAAGTGCTGGGATTTGAAGCATGAGCCACCATGCCTGGGCAAAGAGATACAATTCTTTTGGTTCGTGGTAGTAAGTAAAATGGTGAATCACTGCTTCCCATATGCAAATATAAGTTGATAGGGCAAAGGGCATATTACTGGATGCTTATTTCAGTTCAAACCAGACTTAGATCTGTAGGTGAAGCAGCAGAGAGAGAGGGGGAGGAGAAACTGTCAACATCTGGACAGGTGTGCAGCTGTCCAGAGCCAGTGGTCGGATGGCCTTGGCCTTTTGTCTCCCACTCCCTTTTCCTCACCCAAGTCAGGGAGCCAACCCTGGGCTAAGCCCGGGCAGCGTGGAGGCCAGGACATCTCCCACGCTCTGCCGGGGAGCCTCTGCCTGGGCCCCCAGCCTCAGGCTCCACTGCCACCAAGCACCTTGAGATCTGGGCAGTGTCCCGTAGAGGGTGCAGTGAGTCCAAAAACTTCTTCCAGAAAAAGCTTTATCAAAGTCTGTATTTTTCCACGGAGGAGAAAAAAGTTCATGAGAAAAACAAACTTGGTAGGAAGTGAGGCAATTCCAGGGAAGAAGGGGTGGTTCATTTCCCCCGTGTGCAGCAGTGTGCTAAATGGAACAGGGAACATGGCGGGAGAAAGGAAAGGGCACCCTGAAACCTGACCAGGTGTCAGTTACTGCCCCAGGCTTGCAGGACACAGAATTGGCACAGAGAAGGCATTGTTTGTTGGGTTAAAGAATGTATAGGCAGAATCTCCTTAAATTCTCATAGCCACTTAATTATCCCTGATTATACTGTGAAACAGAGGCTCAGAGACATTCAGAAACTTACTCAGGGTCATACAGCTAGTATACAAGGGAATGGAGACTCAGACGCAAGTTGCTCTGGCTCCAATATTGAGGTTCTTCCCTCTTCCCAGCAAGGAGCAGCCTGGCTCTTTTCCAACTAGGCCCACAAGAATCCAAGCCTACAGTGGAAAATCCTAGAAGAGGTCAGGGATGCCAAATCTGAGTGACATGGATGCTTTAGCCACCAGGGAGCCGTGTTCCTATATTAGGGAGGGACCAGTCACCATTCCTTCACTTGTCTGGGATACAATCACACTCTACCATAGTGACATCCACACTTGCTATAAAGACAATATTAAATCTCTGGAGCCACAAAATCAAGGCTCAGCTGTAATACTCAGTGACCCGGCCAATGCGATGCCTGGGAGTCTCCTCTGAACAGCTAGACAACTCCCAGTCCAATATTCCTCTTGTTCTGTTAGGCACCTAGCATGGGTCCTGCTCAATAAATGTGGTTGGAACTCTCCAGACACCTCAAGTTCAGTAGGACTCAGGTGTTCTGATCTAAGTCAAGTGCTTGCTTCTCTACTCATAGTGTCCTCATAAGACTCTAAAGGCACCTGTTAAAATGGAGATTCCTTGGCCCCTCCCCTACAGATTCTGATCAGTCACTTCTGGGATAGAGCCCAGGAATCTGTATTTCATCAAGCTTCCCAGGTGAGTCTGTGATCAGACAAGCTTGGGAAATGCCCCTTGATGCCAGTGCTTCTGCCATAGATCCACTCCTGTTTCCGCAAAACACGACAAGCCAAGACTACATGAAGAGGTTAGATGGACTTGAGGGGTTGGGAGTTAGTTGGCTGGTATGGACATAGCTGCTGAGGAAACAGGTAAATTAGGACCGCAGTAAGGGTACTCTGTGTTCTGTCTGCTCAAGTACTAGACATCTGGAATCCATAGCAACCCAGCAGAAAACATCTGCATAGCCTTTTACCTGATGTGAGGTAAACTTGAGCAGTGAAGCAGCATAAGTTTTACAGTGCAAGATCCTCCCTTACCCCTCACATCTAATCCACTGCCTATGCCCAGAGTAACTGCTATTTTTGCAAATCTACAAGGCCAAGGCTGAAAGGATGATCAGGCCAATCTCTAGAATAGCGTCAGACCATTGGATACTCTCTCCTGTCTTCGGGAGCCCATCTGGAATAAAGTTACTAATCAAATTTCAAAAACAACAGAAATGAGACTGAGGTGGAATACAACCCAAGTGTTCATCATCAGATGAATGGAGATGCGAAATGCGGTCTCTCCATGTAGCAGAACATGAATCAGCCTTGAACAGGAAGGAAATTCTGACACATTCTACAAAACAGATGAACCGTGAGGACATTATGCTAAGTGAATGAGCCAGTCCCCAGAAAGCAATTACTGTATGATTCCACTTATATGAGGGACATAGAGTAGTCAAAATCATAGAGACAGAAAGTAAAATGGTGGTTGCCAGGGGCTGGGAGGGGAATGGAGCGAGACTGCTTAATGGGTACAGAGCTTCAGTTTCACAGGGTGAGCAAGTTCTGGAGGTGGATGGTGGTGATGCCACAACAATGCGAGAGTACTTAATGCTCCTAAAGTGTACATTTAAAACTGTTAACATGGTATATTTTATGTTGTGTATATTTTACCACAATTTTTTAAAAAGGAAGAAATAAGACTGAGCACAAACCCTCCACTACCACAACATCAAGAGTGAGCCCTAACATAAACTGTAGACTGCGGTGATAAAGATGTGTAATGTAGAGTCATCAGTGGTAACAAATATGCCGATGGTGGTGGGTGATGTTGATATCGGGGGAGGTCATGCATGTGTGAGAGCGGGAGGCATATGGGAAATTTCTGTGCCTCTGCTCAGTTTTGCTGTGAATCTAAAACTACCCTCTAAAGTCTGTAAAGAACTAAAACAGAAACTAAACCCATGAGGGATGGAATTTTGCAAGAGGAAGAAGCTGTTCTATGTCCCCCTCGTGGCTCGCATTGGCTTGAGACTTACAGGGAGCAACACGATATTTCTATGTCACGGCAAGCACATAGCTCACAGTCTTCAGTCCGCCATCTTGAGTCTAGCGGGTGTTTGTTTCCTTTGAGATCCGTGCATTCTAAAATAATACACACAACATCATCAGTGTAAGTCATGCAATGACAATAAGGTCTACCACAGCATTGAGTCCAGCCCCTACTATCTACACCCCTCCAGAGAGGGAGAAGCTCACTGCTTTTAAAGGTATTGAAGAATGGTGCTCTTGGATTCACACATGGCTAATTCCAGTACTGTTGAGTTCGTGCTACTGGTAATGTTGTCATACAGAAAGCTTACATCCTTCTGACTTTTATTTCAGAACAGGTATTTCAAGAAAAAAATAAGGCCCTTTTCTTGAATGAGTTAGCCATATGAGCCTAGGGGTACTTGGGACCAAGGTTTTTCCTGCTGGATTCTCTCTCGATCAATATCTCACTTCTGCACTTCCCTTTGCTTTGCATCGGTGGTTTTCAACCCTGGGTGCACATGTGAAACATCTTGGGTACTTGAAAAACACCTATGTCTCAGCCCTACCCTAGAACAATGAAATCTACCTCTGGGTGAAGGGCCCAGGCCACTGTATTCTTACAAGGCTCCCCAAGTGAGGCCAGGTACAGTGGCTCACGTCTATTATCCCAACACTTTGGGAGGCTGAGGCAAGTGTATCAACCAAGGTGAGAAGTTCGAAACCAGCCTGGCCAACGTGGCAAAGCCCTGTCTTTACCAAAAACACAAAAATTAGCTGGGCATGGTGGTGGGTACCTGCAGTCCCAGCTACTTGGAAGGCTGAGGTGGGAGAATCACTGGAACCCAGGAGAAGGAGGTTGCAGTGAGCCAAGATCTCACCACTGCACTCCAGCCTGGGAGACAAGGCGAGACTGTCTCAAACCAACAACAACAACAACAAACACAAAGGTTTTCATCTGCAGACAGGTCCACCTACCAGGCTGCAATAACATAATAAACATTGAAAAGCCAAGACTTACCTTTGATTGTCTCTCCTGGAGCTAACTTATGACGTATTACATAGCATGATCCATTGCATAAAGTCACAAAGGTGGCAAAGATCAAAAGGCTGCCCAGGAGAACGTTCTGTAATGTGAAGAAAGGTCAGGATGAAGAATGAATTAATTCAGAGGATAATCCCTTACTGAGTGCTGTGTACCAGGACCTCTGCTGGGCTCTGGTAGAGGTTATGAGGTGGAGCTCCTAACCACAGGTGACTTAGCGAGGGAACAAGACCCACACAAGTCACTAGCATGAACTACAGATAGAGGCAAACAGGAGTCACCAGGCATAGGGCAGTAATGATATGTGGGCTGTTTCACTGCAGAGGAAGTTCAGGAGACCTTTATAGATAAGGCAATCTTTAGCCTCTTTGCAGAATATGTAAGAGTTAAAGGACAGAATGAGGAGTTTCATGAAAAGAATGAAACGTTAACAAAGATAGAGAAGAGAAGCAACACATATATAGTTGAAGGCTTATTGTAGTTAACTGGATTAGCTGGAGATATGACTGGAAAAATAGGTTGAGGCCACGCTGTGAACACAGAGGGTGAGGCTAGGAAGTTCATTTCCCAGATCATAAAGGCATCTTTGATGGCTCCATGAACAAACCAGTTAATCTGGGCTGAAATTGTAGAACAAGGAAAAGTATCTAGTTGACCTTGTCATCTTTTTGAGATGAGCGAAATAAACAAACCTTAATATGGTAATTTCTGGGAACTCTTGAAAGGGAAGATGGTGTTCAATGAAATATATAGGAGGCCATTGGTTTGGACTGAGCTCCTGCACTAGGCCGAATAGACAAAACCAAAACGCAGTTGCCCATGCTGAAGTTCTCTGCTACTAAGCCAGAACTAAGTTGCTTATCCAACCTTCTAAGAAATCAGGAGAGGCTGAGAAGTAATAGCCAAATGCCCAACAGGCCAGTTTTAGCTGACATGATAAGAAAGTCCCTTCTGCTTTAACTTTTATAAGAAAATTCACTTCAAAAAGACCAATTCAGTGTCTAGTCTGTGTTTCTGCTTTCCTGGCTCTATGCTGTCTATAAAGGCAAACCTCTCTGGTCAGCTCTTTAGAACACTCCATTTATTTTATGGAATGAGGTGTTGCCAGATTCTGGACTCACAAGTAAAAGCCAATCAAGGGCCAGGCGTGGTGGCCCATGCCTGTAATCCTAGCACTTTGGGAGGCTGAGGTGGGTGGATTGCTTGAGCTCAGGAGTTTGAAACCACCCTGGGCAACATGGTGAAACCTGTTCTCTACTAAAATACCAAAAAATTAGTCAGGCATGGTGGCATGCACCTGTAATCCAAGCTACTTGGGAGGCTGAGTGGGGAGAATCACTTGAGCCCCGGAGGCAGAGGTTGCAGTGAGCCAAGATTGTGCGCCTGCACTCCAGCTTGGGCAACAGAGTAAGACTCCATCTCAAAAAAAAAAAAAAAAAAAAAAGGCAATTAAGATCTTTAAACTAAATATGTTGTAATTTTGTCTTTGACAATGGGAATGAAAGCACTTATTCTGTAAGATTCCTAAAATTAATTATGAAGTGATGCTACTTGAAGTAGTATGTGGCTCTAATAAGAATAGACAGATATGGGCCAGGTGCGGTGGCTCATGCTTGTCATCCCAGCACTTTGCGAGGCTGAGATGGGCAGACTACCCAAGGTTGGGAGTTTGAGACCAGGCTAACCAACATGGAAAAACCCTGCCTCTACTAAAAACACAACGTTAGCCAGGCATGGTGTCACATGCCTGTCATCCCAGCTACTTGGGAGGCTGAGGCAGAAGAATTGCTTGAACCCAGGAGGCAGAGATTGTGGTGAGCAGAGATCTTACCATTACACTCTAGCCTCGGCAACAAGAGCAAAACACTGTGTCAGAAAAAAAAAAATACAAAAATTAGGTTGGTGTGGTGGTGTGCCCCTGTAATCACAGCTACTTGGGAGGTTGAGGTGGGAGAATCGCTGGAGCCCAGGGAGGTTGAGGCTGCACTGAGCCATGACAGGCCCACTGTACTCCAGCCTGAGTGACAGAGTGAAATCCTGTCTTTAAAAATCAAAAAGACAAACACAAAGATCAAAATAGAGAACCCAGAAAGTTCCAAAGGTAGTTGGATAAGGTAAAAAAGAAAAATTAGAAAACCAGAAAGTATAAATATATGTAGAAGCCTATTATAAAATAAACATGGTCTTTGAGATCTGTGGAGAGGAATTATTCAATAAATGGTATTAGAACAAGTGGTGAACTATTTGGGGAAGAAACAAATTAATTTCCTACTTGAGTCCCCATTAGTGAAATAAATTCTACAAGGTTTCAAGGGTTAAATTTTTACAATGAGATCATAAAATAAATACAACATATATATGTAAATACTTATTCTAAGCATAAAAGAAAAAGAGATTTCAGAATATAAATGTAAGAACATAATTGAAATTAGAATGATATCATATGTGCAGAACAGTATCATTATATACCAATGGGAGAAGAAAAACACCTTTTTTTTTCTTTTGAGATAGAGCTGTCACCCAGGCTGGAGTGCAGTGGTGCGATCTCAGCTCACTGCATCCTCCACATCCCAGGTTCAAGCGATTCTCCTGCCTCAGCCTCCCGAGTAGCTGAGACTAAAGCTGTGTGCCACCATACTCTGCTAATTTTTTGTATTTTTAAAAGAGATGGTGTTTCACCATGTTAGCCAGGATGGTCTTGATCTCTTGACCTCGTGTTCCTCCCACCTTGGCTTCCTAAAGTGCTGGGATTACAGG
>NW_016108019.1:10795-19043 GCF_001604975.1 Cebus imitator
AGAGAGAAACAGAGGTATCAATGTGAGGTGATATGCACAAGAATGACATACTTTGAACAACTGTTATGGAGAACAATATGCTACTATATATCCACATTCCTAAAACCATTTACAGCATTTGATTTCACCTTTTCATCTCCAAGATGTGATCCTAAAAATGGCACAGAGATGGACTCCTCCACAAGGATGCTCACTGCAGTGGAAAAAGTGGAAAGAAACCACATGCACAAGAACAGAGCTGGTGGAGAACAGTGACTCAGAAAAACACCTGGTGAGCCAGCAAGGTAGAAGGTGAAGTCACCTGAGCAAATGATGACGTGTCATTACATGAAGTGAAGCAGGCTATGAAATGCGTGATTCCCATGACGCGGAGAGAGACGCTCAGAACACACTGAAGGTTTTTACCAAATAACAAGTCATCTTTGAATAGTAGGATTATGACCATTTTCTTCTTTGGATTTTCCTCTTATTTTCTAAATTTTCTACAATAAAATGTATGGAGTTTATAGCCAGAAAGAAAGAAAGAAAGAAATTCTTCAAAAACAACTCAAAACCTCAATATATTCAGCTCAAGCCAGGACTCGGAGTGGCTCTTATGCTGTTTCATTCTTCTTTTGCATAACCTTCAGTTCAAAATCATTGTGAAAACCTAAACCTCTTTCCCCAAAAAAAGCGACCTTGTTGACAATATTTTTACTCCCTTCTTGCAGAAAGAGGGCTCCAGGGCCACTGAGGATCACTAGAATCTTGGAGTTCTTGTTCACTGAGTCACAAAGCAGGAGAGTCAACAGGGACAAGCAGGGCTGCAGCCCAGGACAAGTGACATGTGCAAAATCCCCAAATCTCCTGCAGCTAGAGAGCAAAGTCACGAGATTTAACAACTGCGGATGGAGTCCAAACATGGTGACAGCAGAGAGAAAATTAATTCATTAAGAGATTTCCCACTTGACAGTATCTCAGAAATAGGCTGACACTGATTGTCTTTTTCTCTCTCTGAAGCTTAGTTTTCCTCCCCTGTAAAAAGAGGGATTCTCTCACTTGGGTAAGCATTAGAGTTACCCAGGTAGCTAATAGAAAACACACAATCTCAGGCTCATTGAAGAAAGAAACAGCCAGTGCCTCTGTATCTTTACCTACGTGAGAGCCCAGGAACAATGCTCAACCCAGTGCTGCTTTAATGTGCATATAAATTCCTGGGAGATTTTTTTTTCTTTTGAGGCGAAGTCTTGTTCTATCACCCACACTAGAGTGCAGCGGCGCAATCTCGGCTCACTGCAACATCTGCCTCCCGGGTTCAAGCGATTCTCCTGCCTCAGCCTCCCAAATAGCTGGGATTACAGGTGTGCACCACAAGGCCTGCCTAATTTTTGTATTTTTAGTAGAGATGGAGTTTCATTATGTTGGCCAGGCTGGTCTCAAATTCCTGACCTCAAGTGATCTGCCCACCTCGGCCTCCCAAAGTGCTGGAGTTATGGGCATGAGCCACCACGCCCGACCAGAGAGCTTATTCAATAACATGCAGATTCTGCTTCAGTAGGTCTACAGACTTACATGGAAGCTCCCAGGTGATGCCCACGCTGCTGGTCGGAGTCCCACCCCTGAGTAGAGAGACTCTAAAGCTCCTTTTCATTCTTGTCTTCTATTCTGCCACCAGCCTTTCCTCCGTTCGTGTCTTCCTTTCCTGCATTTAGTAATCATGAGCCCCTGATGTGTGCAGACACAGGAGAGTACACCACCATGCCAGCATGGGCTAGGGTTTTCTAGATGGTGCAGCTACATGGTCAGCCTTGAGGTGAGGCAGACTGACAGTGCCCTTAGAAGTTGTGTCTCTTTAGGTAAATTACTGCTCCTGAAAGGGTCTTAACCCATGATGAAGAGTTGGGTGTCTGGCCAAGCATAATGGCTCATGCCTGTAATCCGAGGACTTTGGGAGGCCAAGGTGGTTAGAGACCAGCCTAGGCAACATGGCAAGAACTCATCCCTACTAAAAAAAAAAAAAAAAAAAAAAAAAGTTTCAGGATCATAAGCAGGCAGGGGTATTGCCAGTTGTGCAGCTTGCTAAGTTCCTGTGAAGCTGCATGGAGGACGGGCGGGAGGAGCCAGTCCAGTGGAGATGGGGAGAACCCCCTCATCTCCCCAGTTCTGCCTCAGGACAGTTTCTGAGAGCACGTTTGTCTTGCAGCGTGACCCAGAGGAGGCCCAGGGTCCGCTCTTAGGACCCTCTCCCTGGTTCCTCACACTTGGCTGGCTGCTTCTTGCCTCATCTCCCTTGCAGCCCTGAGAGCAGCCCAGCTCTTTCCCTGGTGTTAGTAAAGAACGTTTTCAGAAAGATCAAGTTTAAGACACAAGAAAAGCCTGCATGGGTTTTTATAAATTTTGAAGCAAAAGTCTTTCTTAGCCAGGCACAGTGGTTCACACCTGTAATCCCAGCACTTTGGGAGACTGAGCTGGGCAGATTGCTTAAGCCCGGGAGTTCAAGACCAGCCTGGGCAGCATAGTAAAATCCTGTCTCTACAAAAAATACAAAAATTAGCCAGGCATGGTTGCTGGCCTGTGGTCCCAGCTACTCAGGAAGCTGAGGTGGGAGGATCACCTGAGCGCAGGAAGGTTGAGCCTTCAGTGAATCCTGACCGCACCACTGCACTCCAGCCTGGGTGACAGAGTGAGACCCTGTCTTCAAAAACAAACAAACAAATAAAGCCCCCAAAACCAAAGATTCTTCCTTAACACAAGATACAGTGAAAAGGGCCTAGGGAAACTATTCTCAAACTTGAGTGAGCATTAAAATCTCCTGGGTAGCTTTTAAAATTGATGTCCTGTTCCCACTGCAGCCCAATTATCAGAGTGTTGGGGTGGGAGCCAGGTGTCAGTGCTCTTCAGAATTCCCCAGGGGGCTCCACTGCACAGACAAGTTTGGGAGCCCCTGGCAGGGAGAGAGGGATGCCTGGGTTCCTGTCTCAGCTCATTCACAGGCTTGCGGTGAGACCCCAGTGGCAGTTCCTTCCCCTCCATAGGCTCAGTCCCCTCATCTCAAAAATGATGCAGTCATGTAGCTCTGAAATTATTTTTTATTATATTATTATTTTTCTTGAGACAGAGTCTTGCTCTGTCATCAGGCTGGAGTGCAGTGGTGTGATGCCAGCTCACTGCAACTTCCATTTTCTGGATTCAGGCAATTCTCCTGCCTCAGCCTCCCGAGTAGCTGGGACTACAGGGATGTACCACCACACCCGGCTACTTTTTTGTATTTTTAGTAGAGGCAGGGTTTCACCATGTTGGCCAGGATGGTCTTGATCTCTTGACCTTGTGATCCTCACCCCTCGGCCTTCCAAAGTGCTGGGATTACAGGCGTGAGCCACTACGCCCAGCCTGAAATTATTTTTAATTTCACAAATTACTCACATAGAACCAAAGAATTAGAGACACCTATGAAATCTAATTACAGGAAGGAAAAACAACTTAGATCTTAGAGAACAGAACTAGTGCTAAATTCATTAAAAATTTCCCAAGTTCCCAGACTTTCATGCTCTGCACATTGAATTACAGGTAATAAAATATTCAAACTAGGCCACATTTACCTTTCAATGCTGTGCAGTAGAACCACACATCACAGCATATTAAATAAGGAATACATATTCTTTTTTGCTTTTCTGGCCTTTATATATAAAACCAGTTACCTACCATTGTGACGAGCAGGACTCCTATAGGCAGGTGCATCCAGGAAAAGTTGCATCCAACTTATATACTGAAAAGGGCAACCACTCATTTGACATCACTGGGAATGATAACAAGGTGGGAACACATTGTGTGTTTACAGAGGGTTGACTATTAACAGAAAAGTATGGTTTCAAATGATTTATGAGTTACTAATCAGTCAGATCTTCACCTTAGTTATGTGTTTACCTTGTCCCCCAACCTGAGCTGCATTTTCTCCTGACCTAAAAAAGCAAAGGGTCTCTTTGCTGACCCTTTGCTCTGTGCTGGTGGATTGCTAGCATGTGATGTATGACATGTCCTTATTTAATTTCACACACAAAGAAACAGAGCTTCAGGGATGCCAGTCACAACAGCCAGGAGGTGAAGGTGGTCTTTCTGAAGGCATAAGAACAGCCCACCAGGCACACCAGGCCCACCAGGCCTGCGTCTGTGGCCCAGTTGACACTGCCCTTAGGGTCTGGCATGAGAACAGAAAGGGGTCAAGCCATCCTGCAGGGCACAGAAGAGCAAGACCTACATACAGCTCAGGCTTCCCCGACAAGCTCAATCACTGGACCTTTGTAGAGCCCTCCTAGAATCCGTAGTCTACTCCCTGCTGCATCAAGCAGGACTTCCTTCTCTTCATTCCACCGCGGTCTCCTCCCAAACAGCCGCACCTGCCCTCGTCATGGCCAGGAGGGCCTTGGGGAACAGCAACAAGCAGAACCTCCGAGGGTGCCGGAGGGACTCACTACTTTATCCGTTTGCTCTGGCCACCACAACAGAACACCGCAACTGGTGGCTTTGACTAAAGAAACATAATTGCTCACAGTTCTGGAGACTAGAAATGTGAGGTCAGGCCATTGGGGCAGCTCGTTTTCCTCTGAGGCCTCTCTCCTTGGTTTGCAGAAGGCCAGGCTCTTGCTGCCTCTTACATGGCACGCATCCCTGGTGTCTCTGTGTGTCTGAATTCCCTCTTCTTATAAGGACACTAGCTGTATTGGGTTAGCGTCCATTCCAACGATCTCATTTTACTTAAGTCCCCTATTTAAAGGCCCTGTCTCCATTACAGTCACATTCTGGGATATTGGGCTTAAACCTATGAATTTTGGGGGGATGCAGTTGAGCTCATAACAAAATTTTGTCCCAAAAAGTCCCCCCACTCCCCACCACAGCTTGCTACAGTTCCAGAAATTTAACCCTGACTTCCCTCTGCCCACAGATGAGAGTTCACGCTCCTCACCAGGGGTCCTTGAAGCTCTGAGCTGGCCACAGTGACCCTTTCCAGCACCCTCCTCTACCCTCCCTAAAATCAGCCCCACCACCCATAACACAGCTTGGGGTCACTCTCCTGCTCCTTGAAGAGCTGTGGTGCTGTCTGGCTGCCTCCCCACTCACCAAGGGGGCCACACACTTCTGCCTTCACTTGCATGAGATTGAAGTGTGCATCGACTCTAAGTTCCCGGAAATCGGGGCACATTCGTCATGCACTGTAGCCCCTTGGTTTCTTTAAAACTGCAAGTTTGAAGAACTTCCCTCAGTGTGAAGTGGAAAGTTCTTACTTTGGGAGTGGCTAGGACTTGCTGCCCTCACCTCCTTGCCTGCAGGGCACAGGCACGAACCTCAGCTCCGCAAACACTCTCATCCCAGCAAGGCCTCTTCAGAGACGGGTCAAGGACACTGGAATCCCGCAGAATCTCCCTGGGAATGACGGTGTGGAGGGTTCTGGCTCTCAGGGCAAGGGTTTCTGAGTCCCCTGTGCAGTGTCAGCGCATGGGGGCCGTGACCGTGACTGGTAGCAGGGTGGTCATGCCGGAGCCGTGCAGCAGTGTGGTTTCAGTGCTCTACCTGACCTTGTGCCAACAAAGCCGGTGCCTCTGGCCTTTAGTAGAGGCTTGAATTCTCTAATCAATCTCTTTCCAGCTCAAACCATCTAGATTAAGTTCTATTGTTTGCAATAAGAACTCTGTGACCAAGATGGTGACTGTGACCTATTCCTGTCGGTGTCCCTCCCTGTGACTGGCAGGGTGCCTGGCACAAAACAGCTGTCCAGAACAGGATTTCACTGGGTTATCTCAGCTATTCTCAAGTAAAAAATATCCTGGCATGACCAACCCATACCATTGCTGAAATCTCCTGTTCCCAGGGCTTGAGAAAGGGATGCTGAGGACAGGTGTGGCCAGCAGCCCACAGGGAAGAAGGCAAAACTGAAATGAACAGCGCTTCCTGGGTGTGACAGCCAGAGCTGACCGAACCCGCCTCATCGGTTTTCAGTCTTGATCCTCCCTCAACTCCCATCCTTACAGATGGAACCAGCTTGTTTTTCTTTAATTATTTCTTTTTCTTTTCATTTATTTTAATTTTTTCGAAAGACCAAGTCCTGCTCTGCTGCCCAGGCTGGGGTGCAGTGGCACCATCATAGCTCACTGTAACCTCCAATTCCTAGACTCAAGCAATCCTCCCACCTAAGCCTCCCAAGTAGGTGGGTCTACAGGTGCCCACCACCACACCCCGCTAATTTTTACATTTTTTATAGAGACAGGGTCTTGCTATGTTGCCCAGGCTGGTCTTTGAACCCCTGGACTCAAGTGATCCTCCTGCCTCCACCTCCCAAAGTGTTGGGATTACAGGTATAAGCCACCATGCCCAGACCGATTATTATTTTAATGGCTACATTTTATTCCATGGAATGATTTGGGGCATCACTGATTTGGTCAGATTCCTCTGGTTGAACACGCACATTGTATCTCATCTTGTTTTCCTGTCACTTGGAACACTGTTGAAATCCAGGTCCATCCGATAAAAATTTCCCACATTTATGCTAATTTCTTTAAGATAAGTTGATAGAGGTAGAATTTTGGGGTAATAGAACATTATAATTTTCTCAAATTATTATCTGCTATTCTGATAAATGGGAAATGTTTTGCGTTAATTTATTTTTCTTTGCTAATTGGCAAGATTAGAGAATTTTTTGTATATGTACTAAGCAATTGTTTTTCTTCTTTTGTGAGTACCCTGTTCATTCATGTCCTTTAACTATTTTTCTGTTTGGGGTGTTTATATTTTTCTTCTGGGTTAGTTAAGGCTCCTAATATATTAAAGATATTAACATTCAAGTGTCACACATGTTAAAATATTTCCCTGATTTATTTTGTGAGCAGCACACCCATTCTGGAGTCAGAACTAAGGAATGAGAAATTTTCCCCATCTCCATTTTTACCTCTCAAATATGTTTTCACATAGAGAGATTTTAAACTTCAATTTAGATGATCAAGTGTTTATTATATGGTTTTTGCTTTTGTTTACATGTGGTTCATAGCTAGAAACTTCTTGAGGTTTTTTTTAAGGTTCGTTAGATTTGAAAATATTTTGCTCTTAAACAAGTAATGCAACCAGGTACAGGGGCTCACTCTTGTAATCTCAGCACTTTGCAAAGTCCAGGCAAGTGGATCACTTGAGATCAGGAGTTTGAGACCAGCCTGGCCAACATAGTGAAACCCTGTTGCTACCACAAATGCAAAAATTAGCCAGGCGTGATGGTGTATGCCTGTAATCCCAGCTATTCCGGAGACTCAAGCAGGAAAATTGCTTGAACCCGGGAGGCAGAGGTTGCAGTGAGCCGAGGTCATGGCACCACACTCCAGCCTGAGCTCAGAGCAAGACTCTGTCTCAAAAAAAAAGAAAAAAAAAAGTAATGTATGTACATGAGAAAATATTTTAAAAAGCAAAAGCCTGTTCAACAGACAAATAGATAAAGAAATGTGGTACATGTACATGATGGAATACTATTCAGCCATTAAAAAAAATGAAATCATACTGTTTACAGTAACATGGATGGAAATAGAGGACATTATGTAAAGTGAAATAAACTGGCACAGAAAGACAAACACCACATGGTCTCACTTTCTTGTGGGACCTAAAAATCAAAACAATAGAGCTCATGGATACAGAGAGTAGAAGGATGGTGACCATAGGCTGAGTAGGGGGCAGGTAGGGGAAAATGCGGATGGTTAATGAGTAAAAAATAACAGCATAAGCAGCCAGGCATGGTGGCTCATGCCTGTAATCCAAGCACTTTGAAGGCCAAGGCAGGCAGATCACCTAATGTCAGGAGTTCAAGACCAGCCTGACCAACACGGTGAAACCCCATCTTTAAAAAAATAAAAATAAAAAGAAATAACAGAATGAACAAGGCCTAGTATTTGATGGCACAACAGGGTGACTATAGTCAATAATAATGGTACATTTTAAAATAGGTAAATGGTGTAATTGGATCGTTTCTAACACAAAGAATACATGCTTGAGAGGATGGATGCCACATTCTTCTGAATGGCTATTATGCATTGCATGCCGGTGTCAAAATATCCTGTGTACCCCATAAATATATACACCTACTATGTGCTGACAAAATTTAAAAATTAAAAAAAAGCAAAAGCCTCTCTTCTACCTGTCTGAAGCTCAGTTCCTCTCTCTGGAGCTCATGGCAGTTGCTGATTCCTTGAACACTTATCATCTCCCTAGCGATGGGCTCTACATACACATGTGTGTGCAT
>NW_016108019.1:20341-50334 GCF_001604975.1 Cebus imitator
GGAAAAAGACAAAAAGAAAGTTAAAAAAATAAATAACAAATTTAAAAAAAATTTTTAAAGGTGGGAAAGAGGAGTAAATTCGGAAAATGTGACAAGGAGAAGGCTTGGACTAGGTAGTTAATTGAGTACAGAACTAATTAGGAAGATAAGGGTTAGCTTAACAATGTTTGTCTGCACAGATTTCTCTAGGCTTCAACTTCCCATTCCTGACGATAATAATGTTAGTTTCCTTCCAGTATAAAGAGGACATCTTGCATATGGGGGTTTTAATTTCTGCTTTCAAAAAGAAAAGGGGGAGGGTTAAAGTACCATTCTTTCATTTTCTTCTTCTTCTTTTTTTTTTTTTAATAACTTTAGCTCACAATAATCCTTATGCCAAAGTGGCATATTTTTGGGTGGCCTGTTCTGAACTCCATCATTGTCATGTTTGATAATGGCTGCTACCGCCAAGCTACAGCAGTCTTCTGCATCCCTCTCCCCTGAGAGTCTGATGACCAAGGCCTCCTCTATTCTGGAAACCTTAGCAATGCACTGCTCAGTTCTGTCATCTCTGTAACGTGCCATCTGCCTTCACACCGGTTTCACTTCCACAAGCCACAAAGTGAGGTCACACTTCCCTGGAGACGCTCTTGCCATCCTATGTTCAGCAGCTAGTGATTCTGGGAAGGAGGGCAGGGGGGAGTCGCTACCTTCGGTGAATCAGGATGAAATCAACTTTCATCAAACACAGACAAAATAGGACCAGGAAGGCCCAAAGGAGAGGAGACTCATGCTTACATGTCTGAGCTAAGAACTGTTTCCAATAAGCCTCTAGAAACACTTCAAATCTCTCCTGCTTTGATAAAGCTTATCAATAGATAGTTTTTAGAACTCCTGTACTTTAGATAAGATGTTCTCAGCCTTCAAGGTGGCTCATGCATTTGTGTGACAAACATTCTTTGTCATTGACTATCTTCTTTTTTACATTTTAAATCTTTTTTTTTTTTTTTTTTGTTCTTTTTTTTTGAGATGCAGTCTTGCTCCTGTGGTGCAGTCTGGAGTGCAGTGGTGCAATCTCGGCTCAGTGCAACCTGCACCTCCCAGGTTCAAGCGATTCTCCTTCTTCAGCCTCCCAAGTAGCTTGAATTACCGGCATGCACTACCACGTCTGGCTAATTTTTCTATTTTTAGTAGAGATGGGATTTTGCCATGTTCACAAGGCTAATCTCGAACTTCTGACCTCAGGTGATCCACCCGCTTTGGCCTCCTAAAGTACTGGGATTACAGGTGAGAGCTACCATGCCCAGCCTGTCATTGACTATCTTCTGATGGCACAGCAAGTCCTTCCTTTTGGTCTCAACCCAGACTTATCTTACGTTCAGAAAATACACATTTCCATGACCCAGAGGATTTGTGTTTTCTAAACTGATAAGTAGCTGGTTTTTTAATCAAATTAACATAGATTGCTGCCTTCCATGGGACAGAGTTGCTACAGAAAAATCGTTATGTGTATCTGTTTATGTATGCTTTTATGTGTAGCTTTTGTTTTTGCCACAATTTTACAATAAGCCTTTAAAACATTTCACTGTACCAAACCATATTAATCTGTTAAACAGAAACTGTTGTAATCGTAGCATCTCGGGGCCAGAGTGGCCCTGAAAGGAACCTGTGCTCGGATTTTAGACAAGGACTGAGACTGAGGAAGTCAAATGATTTGCTACTAAGTGTAGAGTCCTATACACTATCAGAGGGACGCCACCACAGTTTCAGAAGCAGGACAAAGGACAGATGAAGAATGAGAGCAGGCAGATGTCAGGTCATCATTGGAGGTACAGAAATAGTGGGACCAGCCTGCTTACCTCTCAGGGCTGTTGTGAAGGTTCAGGGAATTGACAGTTGGGAAACAGTGAATATAAAGTACCCTGTAAACCAGGCCTTCCTCGCTATACTTAGAAGGAAGAATGTTCAGGAGTTCCTTGCAAATGGCTATTCATCTAATTTTTAACCTCTGGGCATGTGCCATGCTTGCAATAGGACAAAGCACTTTGCCAGCAGAAGCTTGGTCCTGCTGACAGTTGATGCATTAGGTCCCAACGGAGGAGAAGATGCTGTCCTCTATCACAACCTATAACCTGATAGGATGCTTGAAGCGGGCCTTTGGAAGCCCAGCTTTGAGAAGAACTTTTCCTAATGGATATTGTTCCTGCTGATAATTTCTCACAGAGCCTATGCTGCCAAGTGAGAACGGTCACGGCACATTTTTCTACTGTGCCTGAGGCTCAAACCTTCCATCTGCTGAAGTGCCATTTCTGGCAATTTGAGCCACAGTCATTGTGGGAGGAGGGGTTATTTTGCCCCACTGAAGGATGATAGACTCTGATGGATGTCACCCATCGTGTGAGCTGCTTGACACCACATTTGACTACAGCCACACTCTCCCATCTGTGGGTCAGCTCTACAAGCCCCAAAGAACACCTCAAGGTCTGTGGAGTCACACAGCCCTTGGAGTGATGCTGTGCAGGGTTGCCATTCATTCCTAGAGTTTTTTGTGTGTTTGTTTTTCGAGATAGTTTCTTGCTCTGTAGCCCAGGGCGGAGTGCAGCAGTGCGGTCTCAGCTCACTGCAACCTCCGTCTCCTGGGAACAAGGGACTCTTGTGCCTTAGCCTCCTGAGTAGCTGGGACTACAGGTGTGTACCACCAGACCTGGCTAATTTTTCTATTTTTGTAGAGACGGGGTTTCACCATGTCACCCACGTGGGTCTCCAACTCCTGACCTCAAGTGATCTGCCTGCTTTGGCCTCCCAAAGTGCTGGGATTACAAGCATGAGCCAAGGGCCCAACCACCATTCCCAATATTAAAAGACCCCTAGAGCCGGGCGCAGTGGCTCAAGCCTGTAATCCCAGCACTTTGGGAGGCCGAGGCGGGTGGATCACGAGGTCAAGAGATCAAGACCATCCTGGTCAACATGGTGAAACCCCGTCTCTACTAAAAATACAAAAAATTAGCTGGGCATGGTGGCGCGTGCCTGTAATCCCAGCGACTCGGGAGGCTGAGGCAGGAGAATTGCCTGAACCCGGGAGGCGGAGGTTGTGGTGAGCCGAGATCGCGCCATTGCACTCCAGTCTGGCCCCTGGTAAAGGGGTGAGGCTCTGTCTCAAAAAAAAAAAAAAAACAAATAAAAATAAAAGATCCTTAGACAAATTTAACCGAGTTTGATTAAGCAAAGAACCATTTGTGTGAATCAGGCAGCCTCCAGGCAAAAATAGGCTCAGAAAGACTCCTGCACAGCCTCATAGTTGAAGCTTTATGGCCAGAAAAGAAAGTGACGTACAGAAAGTGGAAGCAAGGTACAGAAATAGATGGATTGGTGATGGTGTGGTGTTCAGCTTATTCGAGCCCAGTTTGAACAGCTGGCCACCTGTGTGTAGTTGAATTCTGGCTGATGTGATTGACCAAGACTCGGCTAATTGGTCTGAGAGCAGGTCACAGTCTGTTTACATGTCCAGCTAGCTTACAGTTCACTATGTACCAAGAAACCTTTAGGGTGAATTTAAACTATGTAAGGAGAAGGCTTTAGGCTAAAGGTGATTTAATACCAGGATCGGCAGGGGCTCCCTCACCAGTCTCCAGGCTGATAGCTTGCCTCCCATCCATGTCCTCTCCCATCCTGCTCTAGATCCTTTCCAGACCATGATCTCTTCCCTTAAACCTCTCACCCAACGGCTTACTTTATACCCAGAACATAATCTTACTTTATATCTGCAGAGACCAGAGGTGAAAACCGCACTCCCAGCCCCACCCTGCACATTGCCCTTGGCTGGCTCCTGTTCTTTCCACTTTCCCTCTGGGTCCATTTCTCACCCCAAACATTGAAAACAATCCCATTCCCCCCATAGCCCCCATTCCTTCCCAGGGTTTCCCTCCATAAAAGCCATCCTCCCCGTGACAAGTAGGCATGAAGGGACAGAAGAAAAAGTGTTCAGTGTTCGAGGATTGCCCAGTTCCCAGCCTGGCAAAAGCCAGCCTCTTTGAGGTCCAATTAAACCCCAGCGGTTTTACATTATAGAGCTCCGTCTTTGTAATACCCTGTGGCAGGACTCATTTCTGTATTTGTCAGGATTCTTGTCTGTTGGACACTGAACGAAAATGAGCATGGGCAAAAAGAGACTTTTTCACCTCAGGTGTTAAGTCCAGAAATGGACCACTTCTGGATCGAGGGGCTCAGTCTAGGACAGGCATTATGAGAGTTTTCACTGTGCAGAAACCAGAAAGACGGACTCTGCCCCCTTCCATGGATTCCTTTCTGCATAATCTCTTGCTTCTAAAATACTATAAGACAAATTCTCCACGCCAACAGACATAGTAGAGGGTCTTTTTACAGCAACAGAAATGCTGTAGGGTGAACCCCCTACGTGGGGTGAAGGTGGCAGTGGGATAGAGATCCTGGAGATCCAGGCAAAGAACTGACTTGGAAAAGGAAGCCACCAATAGAACAGTGAGAACAAACACTGTAAATGCTGTGAGCCACAGCTACTCTGGATAAGGTGTCACAGGAGTGCCCTGGAATGCATTGAGGCTGACAAGCCGGGGACCAGGAAGACTGCTGGTAAATAATCTTTCTTATTTTCTGTAAGGAACTTGGAAAGCTTATCCAGAGAGGTGTGAAAACAGCAGAGAAAGCACTGGAACAAAGAAACGAAGCAAAAGCAAACATGTTCAGGATTAGTCACTGAGAAACGTAAGAAACCAAAACCAAGTTTTGTCCCAGAGAAAAGGGAAACTCGAGCATTCCCTTGGAGGTCTGGAAGCTTCTTGTGTGTCAAGTGGATTCAAGGGTATTTGGTCAAGGATCATGTGTTTATGAAGCAGGACCGGCAGCAAGTAGACCTCTCAAACACAGAACAGGGAAGAAAGTGGTGATTTATCTGGCTGGGAGCTGTGATTTATCTGGCAGGTGAAAATACCTTAACAACTGAGCTCCTCAACAAAGAAAATCCTTGTCTTTTTAAAGGCTTATAATTCTAGAAATTACATGTGAAAGGGTCTTGATCCATGAAGTAGACGTGGGGTGTGTGACTAGGTAGGGGTTTGATCATGTTTAAACAAAAACAGTGGCTTCCAGAAAGATTCCTCCATACCATGCCTGTGATCTACAGGAGTGGGATTGAGGGTGGTGCCCAGTCTGCCAGCCTTTATTTCTCCTATTGAAATGCAATGTAGAAGTCTGTGGGGAAGGGCTCTTAGAAGCTTAAGAGGATTAAGGGTCTCCTTCCTCATTTACAGCTTATAGCAACTGTGCATGGAACCAGAAACCACCTGCCTCCCACACTTTCAATGGGTTGTCCCAGAGACCGCTCCATTGCGTGAAGCTGATGCTTTCCTTGTGTTGAATGTAACACAGTCATAAGAAGAGTCTGGTGACAAGAAGCTTGTTTTTCTCTCGGGAACTGGTATTCAAAGTGTTGAACAGCCAGTATGGCTCAACAACCGACCCTTCAGTTCAGCCGCTAAAGCAGGAGCAGCCATAAGAAACAGACCTCTCGGGCACTGAACTAGGAAGGAAGGGGTGATTTATTCGGCCGGGAACAAGGCAGCATAGCTGTCTAGTAGCCGAGCTCGTCTAACAAAGAGAAGCCCTGCCTTTATATAGGCTTACAGCTCTAGAAACTGCACATGAATGGGGCTTGGATTTACAGCTTTAGAAATTACATGTGAAAGGGTCTTGGTTCATAGAGCAAGCATGGGGTATGTGCCTTAGGCGGGAATTTGATCTTGTTCAAGTAAAAACAACTCCTTGGGATTCCTCCATACAATGCCTTCGATCTATAGGAGAGATTGTGGTAACCAGTAGGGGTCTTATTTTTACCCTGGCCAACGGCGCCAACCAGTCCCCCTTGTGACTGACTTCTAGCTTCTCCTTTTGAGATGCAATGCAGAAGGCTCAGGAGGATTAAGGGTCTCCTCCTCAGTGCCAGTAGTCAGTCTGGGGGACCCTGCTGTGCCAGATTCTACCCTTTCTGTTGCTGCATGATGTTGAGGTCTGGAGGGGCCAGGAGATCCAACATGCAGCCACGTTCCCACCAGTGTATCTGAACTGATACATGCCAGCATCATAGGCCCTCATTCTCCTCACAGAGCACACGCAAAGTAAATACAGCCACTGAATCAGAGAGAAGAACACCAGCTAGCAGCCTTCTGTCCTCACCATGAGCGGTGCCTTCCAGAACCATCCCAGGGTGGAGGCCTGAGAGGTGGGAAGGAAGCCTGAACTGCTCATGTCCACACATACATTACCTCAGGGATTTCACTCAGGTATGGAGACATCTATTCAAGGTTTTCATATGGTGAGAAAGACCAAGAATCTGAACCCAGGCCTGAGATGAAGCAGGGACCACCTTTTAGGAGCCTGTGCCACCGCCCCCAACTCTACCACCAAGCATGGAAACAAAGGAAAATCTTGAGTTCCTTTCCGGGAAATTTCGGATACTCAGCTCCCCTGAGAAGTAAATAAGTAACTTGCTAGGCAGGAAGATATTAGTCCAAAACAATAGCCAAGGAAATTAGAGTCCAGAGATGTTTGCTTTCCCTTTAGAAACATCTTAACATCTTAACATACGCCCTTGAGTTTGTCACTCAGAAACCTGGACCCGCACCTGAACCCCAACCAAACGGATTTGCTGGCCTGCAGACCTCAGATAGGGGGAGTTGAGGACTGCACTCAGACCACCTTCCTGTGTTCTAAATGTCTTCTGGAGGGACCTTAAAGCCATACCCATGAGCTAAATTGAAGACTCTTTTCTGCTAACCCCAAATTTTTAGACAAGGATGCGCCTCCTGAATCAACTACAAATCAAAGAATCTCTGAATCCACCTGTGACCTGTAAGCCCCTGCTTCAAGATATCTTGCCTTTTTGAGCCAAACCAATGTGTACCCTCCATGCACTGATTTACAATTTTGTCTAACTTCTGCTTTCCTGAAAATTTACCCCTGCCTTTAAAAATCCTTACCTGCTGGGCGCGGTGGCTCACGCCTGTAATCCCAGCACTTTGGGAGGCTGAGGCGGGTGGATCACGAGGTCAAGAGATCGAGACCATCCTGGTCAACACGGTGAAACCCCGTCTCTACTAAAACTACAAAAAATTAGCTGGGCATGGTGGCGCGTGCCTGTAATCCCAGCTACTCAGGAGGCTGAGGCAGGAGAATTGCCTGAACCCAGGAGGCGGAGGTTGCGGTGAGCCGAGATCGCGCCATTGCACTCCAGGCTGGGAAACAAGAGTGAAACTCCGTCTCAAAAAAAATAAATAAATAAAATAAAAATAAAAATAAAAATCCTTACCTGTGTGAAAGGAAACTGTCTTCTCCCCCTACACACCCACCCAAATCACTAAGCTAAAGGGAAAATTCAAGCTGGGAACTGCTTAGGGCAAACCTGCCCCCCATTCTATGTTAAGTCATCCTTCTGTTCCTGGAGATAAAGGCTGATCTGATTGCCTCCTTTGGAAAGGCTAATCAGAAACTCAAAAGAATGCAAACATTTGTTTCACCTATCTGTGATCTGGAAGCCCCCTGCCCACTTCAAGTTGTCCCGCCTTTCCAGGCCTAACCAATGTTCATTTTACATATGCTGATTGATGGCTCGTGTGTCCCTAAAAGGTATAAAACGAAGCTGTCCTCTGACCACCTTGGGCACTTCTTCAGAACCTGCTGAGGGTGTGTCATGGGTGAATGTCCTCAACCTTGGCAAAATAAACTTTCTTTCTTTCTTTTCTTTTTTTTTTCTTAAAGAAAAGATGGGGTTTCTTCATGATGGCCCAGCTGGTCTTGAACTCCTGACCTCAGGTGATCCACCCACCTCAGCCTCCCAAAGTGCTAGGATTACAGGCATGAGCCACCATGCCTGGCCTGGCAAAATAAACTTTCTAAATTAACTGACATCAGTCTCAAATTTTCAGGGTTCATACCTGCCAGCCATCAGAGAGGTCAGGATTTGAGCCGAGCTGCCTGGTCCCACTTGCTTCTGTGAATAAACACCTTCCTTTCTAGTGCTGTAATCTCGGTGTGGATATCTGAACTTAACTGCACTGGGCAAGCAGGCCCCAATTCAGTTATATAATAGGCCTATTGACCCAAAAGCCAGTGCTCTCTTTACACCTGGGGCTGCCTCCCTCACACACCTGCCCAAGGGGCCAGCAGCATCTGCACTCAAGTGAAGAGATCTAAGCACCTTTGTGCCCTGGAGCAGCAGGCAGGGGCTGCCACCAGCATGGGGTCTTTCTGCAGGGGATCCCACAGCCTTCTTCCCCTTCCTCCTCCCTTGACAATGTGTTCAGACTCCTCCCCCACCTTTGCACCAAGAAATTCCAATAGATGTTAATCAGCCTAGTGATTTAGTACAGCTTTAGGAACCAGAGCCTTTAAAGTACGGGCCCCAGAGTCTCCCCTAGAACAGAGATAACAAGTTTAAAAAGTACCCTCTATTTCCCAGGCCTGTTCTTTTTCTGTTGAGTAACTATTTGCAGTAAAAGTTAAGTAAGTTCCTGTTTTCCCACCGGTAATGTATACCGAAGGTCATAAGTCTTGCCTAAGTTGCAATAGCGGTCACCGCTTAATAAACTGCCTTTGTCCTGCCTCTGTAAGCTCCTTTCCCGCCTTGCAAGTTTCAGGCCAGGAATGTCTAACCCCCTTTGGGCATATGCAGAAAAGTCAAGCCCTGTCTCTGTTCCGGGCTCAGCCTTGGGAATCCGCTGAGCCGGTGACCACCTTAATAAAATCCTCCTGTTTCGTCCATGGGTCTCTCCTGTCCCTCAATTGCCACAACATCCTAAGTAAATATGCTTTCTCTCATTTTTCTTCAGATGCATACCACTACCAGTCTGTTTCTCTTTATCCCAATTTTGACAGACATATATATATAAAATACATTTTTAGGACAGGTATGGTGGCTCATACCTGTAATTCCAACACTTTGGGAGACCCAGGTAGGAGGATTGCTTGACAACATAGTAAGAATTTATCTCTACAAAATAAAAAATAGCCAAATTGGAGGCTGAGGCGGGTGGATCACCTGAGGTCAGGAGTTCACAACCAGCCTGGGGAGTCTGGGATGGTGAGGGCGGCAGCCTTGGCCGCAGAGGGAACGGTCTGGGCTGAGGCCGTGGTCCCTGCTGCCCTCAGGCTCAGCCTGTCTCCTCGTTTTTTTTTTTTTTTTTCCCTGCAGATGAACCAGATGACCCCCGACCAGGAGCGGGAGCCGCCGTGGTCTGTGGAGGAGATCCGCAGGAGCAGCTAGAGCTGGTGGCTGCCGGCCGACGCGGGCGTGAGCGGCTGTCCCCGGGGACGCGAGGGCGGCAGGGGTGACGCTCGGCCTGCGCGCGGGAGGACCGGGCCGCGACTGCCCCTGCACCCGGGCCGTCGGGTTGCCTGCACTCTTAGAAACACAGGCCCCTCATAGCCCTGGAGAATGCCAGCCTGGCAGCCCCCGGCCACCGGGGAGAGGGGCGGACCCGGACCGCGGCCCAGACGCGGCGTTCCCTTCCTTGGGGTTTCTGGCAGTGCCGCTCAGCTCCATCCGGAGGGGAGATCCGTTTCCGCCACGCTGAGGGATTGCTCCGGCACTAGCGAGGCGATTCTTGTTGGGACCTGGACTAAGTGGGGCGGGAGACAAGCCAGTTTGTGGATATCCTTTAGTGAGATTCTTCATGTCGGGGGCCCAAAAAGCTCCCTCAAAACTATAATTTCAAAGTCCTAAATGAATAGGATTTTTGAATAAGAGTGGTGGCTGGTTACCTAACCCTTGCTCTGTGATCTCTGTAGACTGACAACCAAAGATGACTTTTAAAAAGAGACAGGGTTTTGCTCTGTCACCCAGGCTGGAGTGCAGGTGGCTCGATCTTAGCTCACTGCATCCTCTGGGGCTCAGGTGATCCTCCTACCTCAGCCACCTGAGTAGCTGGGACTATAGGCAGGCTCCACCACACCTGATTTATTTACTTTTAGTAGAGACAGGGGCCTTGCTATGTTGTCCAGATTGGTCCCCAGCTCCTGGCCTCTAGCGATCACCCCACCTCAGCCTCCCAAAGTGCTGGGATTACAGGGGGAGCCACCATAGCATTAGCTCACTGCCACTCTTTTGATGAGCTTTGTTAGTGATTTTCAATGTCCCTTGGTTTTAGTAGTTGTCAAAAGGAGCATTCAGGCTGGAGGCGGCGGCTGACGCCATCCGTCTGACACTCTCGCGAGATCTCCGCTGTGATCCCCCAGAAGCCTTTGCCTGCCCTGTAGAAGGCGCAGAGCGCAGGCGCACACTCCGTCCCGCCCTTGCACAGTGTCCTTTCGCCCTCCGTGAATAAATCAAATTAAATGAAGCAAACATTTTTTTTTGAAGGCAAATTCTGTGCCGAGGACCATCCCAAGTGATTCCGAGGTCCTCATAAAGTAGATATTATTTAGCTTGAACGTTTAGATATAAAAGCAAACATCATAAGACATAAAAGGCCATATGACGTTTGATTACTCCTTTGCCACATTTTTTTTTCTAAAGATTGAGTAAATATGCCGGCTGCAGGGGCTCACGCCAGTAATCCTTGCCCTTTGGGAGGCTGAGGCGGGTGGATCACGAGGTCAGCACAGCTAGAATACCATGGCTAACACGGTGAAACCCGACTCTACTAAAAATACAAAAAACTAGTTGGGCGTGGTGGCACGCGCCTGTAGTCCCAGCTACTCAGGAGGCTGAGGCAGGGGAATCCCTTGAACCTGAGGTGGAGGTTGCAGTGAGTAGAGATCGCGACGCTGCACTCCAGCCTGGGCGACAGAACAAGATTCCATCTCAAAAAAAAAAAAAAGGTTGAGTAAATTAATAGTCAGAGCCCAGATGCTTTTTTTCTTTCTGTTCTTTTTTCTTTGAGACAGAATCTGGCCCTGTTGCCCAGGCTGGAGTGCAGTGGCGCAATTTCAGCTCGCGGCAACCTCTGCCTCCTGGGTTCAACTGATTCTCCTGCCTTAACCTGCTGAGTAGCTGGATTACATACAGACGTGCACCATGATGCCCGCTTATAACATTTTTTCTGTGGAGACAGGGTCCTGCTGTGTTGCCCAGACTGCTCTCAAACTGGGCACAAGCGATCCTCTCACCTCGCATGGGATTACAAGCCTGAGTCACCACATCCAGCCTACAGCCCAGATTATAACCCACATTATTTACTTGTGACCAGATGTTAAAATAGTGCCTCTTTCTGTCTCAGTTTCGACAGAGGTCCTCCATACTCGGTTGGCAACTGCTTCCCCACATTCCCCGGCAAAGGAGAAGATCATAGCAGGGTTTTATGGATCCCACCCAAGAGTGGCTCCTACAGGGGGCAAGGCAACCTCATTACAAAACAACAGGAGAGTAGATTCTGATGCAGAAGCTAAGACAACAACCATAGGCTGTGAGTGGAAGGGGAGCTGTGGAGAGAGGCCCACAAAACTCCCAGGAGGAAGTCAGCCTAGAACATGACCCCAGGCAGAAGGAGCCCTTAATTCTCCTGTCCCCTATTCCCTCTCAGTTCAGATGCAGCCTCTGGAATGAGACTTCATATAACTCAAAATGTAACTCAGACCATCCTTTTAAATTATCTGAAGCTGACCAAGAAAGCTAAGGGACCTGTCTAGATTGCTCAACTGGCCCACATAGCATATTTAAACAGATGGGGGACAAGGGAAAATAAAGCTGTTTATCAGTTGCCCACTGATTGTTCAACAGATGACTGTTTGCCTATTTCTGATCTGTCACGTACACACAGCTGACTCCAAGACCCAGGAGAGCAGGGTTCTCTCCTGAGGTCTCTCTGGTTCACTGCTGTATCCCGATGTCCAGAGCACTGCTGGGCCCAGGTGCTCAGCACAGACCTGTTGAGTGAACAAACGTTCTCTAACACAGAAACAGTCAAAAGAGAATCAACGTTGTCATTGTTTTAAGCCATTAAGTTTTGGGTGCTCTCTGTATAGCAGGAGATAACTGATGCTGAGGCCTTGCTCCCAGGCCACTCTCCATCAGCAAGGCAGACCCCTGGCCTTGAATTCCCCTCGGCCTGCATGTGGCCTTGGGGGCACTTGTTCAGGCTGTCTTGTTCTAACCTGCTTTCAGCTCAGGCAAACACAGAGGAATGTGGGGGACACATCATAGAAGATACTTCCTGATGAAGAGGAAGGAGGGATAAACAGGAATAGCTTAAAGAAAAGAAGGGATCTAATTTCAGCTTGAAGACACACATTTTTTAAAATATTTACCAGCCAGCAGGACATGGGCAGCAGAGTGCAGACATCACAAACAGCAAGAGTAGCAGCGGTCCCCTGAGTAAGGGACACACAATGACCTGCTACAGAGTTTAGGAAAAATAGAACTTTTATTCATATGTATTTTGCTTTTGTTTGTTTTGTTTGGGTTTAGATTTTTTATTTTTATTTATTTATCTTTTTTAGATGTTGTCTCACTCTGTCACCCAGGCTGGAGTGCAGTGGTGTGATCTTAACTCACTTCAAGCTCCGCCTCCGGGGTTCAAGTGATTCTCCTGTCTCAGCCCCCAGAGTAGCTGGACTACAGGTGCCTGCCACCATGGCTGGCTAATTATGTATTTTTAGTGAAGACAGGGTTTCAACATTTTGGCCAGGCTGGTCTCAAACTCCTGACATCAAGTTATCCGCCCACCTCAGCTTCCCAGAGTGCTGGGATTATAAGCAGGAGCCACTGTGCTCAGCCATTCATATGTATTTTTATCTCCCTTTTTAAATGTTTTGTATGCTTTATAATGTGTACTAAATTAATGCATACTTAAGTTATAAATTTAAAATACACACATATTCAAATGTTTGCTCAAAAATCTTTTACTGATAGGCAGGGCTACACCATCATAGACTTTTAGAGGCCAGAGAACGAGGCCTGGCCTGGGAGCCCTGTGCCTACAAGACGCACATTACAATATCCATCCACTGACATCACAGGTCTTATTTGGGTCCTTCTTCTCCACCACAATTAACTTGCAGTCCTCTTTGTTGAAGATTTTCTGGCACTTGTGCATGTCATAACCCACAGGTGTAGCAACACTGTCATTGAGACAAAACTGGAGCCTGTTAGAGGAGAAAGGACCCCCAGCACTCCCTCCCCAGTCCCAGCTCTGTCTAAGAAGCCACCCACGCTGCAGCTGGCTGGGGTGCCTTCACCAACTTGATGGCACCCTTTGGCTGGCAGCCCCAGAGTGTGGCCTCCAGGAACATGGACCAATCTGTACCATAGAGTCACACAGCCCACCCCTACATTCTAACCTGCAGGCACAGAAGGTCAGCAGTAGGTGCTGACAGCCAAAGGGCAAGTCTGGCTACTCTGGAGCTAGGCAGCTTGTTCCAGGCTGGCTCCGCCCACCCTCCCTGTTCAGGAAGTGGCCAGCATATTGTTGCTAGAATGTGGAAAGGGAACAGTTGTCCCAGCCCTGGCTTGGAAGCCTCTTGGCAAAGGAGCTCCCTCAACTAACTGGAGTAAAGAGTCACTCTAGACCAGTGTCATGGAGCCCCAGGAGAAGCTGATAAAAATCAAGCACCACCTCTAATTGAGCTGCAGTACATAACAAATATTTTGAAGAGTTTCGATGAGATGAGATGAGATGGTACTAATGCTAGAATATTTATTTATGTATTTATTTATTTTTAATTTTTTGAAATGGAGTCACACTCTGTCACCCAGGCTGGAGTGCAGTGGTGCGATCTCGTTCACTGCAGCCTCCATCTCCCAGGTTTAAGCGATTCTCCTGCCTCAGCCTACTGAGTAGCTGGGATTACGGGTGGGTGTCATTACATCTGGGCAATTTTTATATTTTTAGTAGAGATGGGGGTCTTACCATATTGGCCAGGCTGGTCTTGAACTCCTGACCTCAAATGATCCATCCCCGCCTTGGCCTCCCAAAGTGCTGGTATTACAGGTGTGAGCCACCATGCCCAGCCCAATGCTAGAACATTAAGTGTTAAAATCAGCCCACAGAATTGTGATATAAAATTTGATATCCATTATGTGCAAGAAAAGAAATGTAGAAAAGAGACATGAAGGAATTATCTTAGAAGCCCAGGCATGGTGGCACATACATGTAATCCCAGCTACTCAGGAGGCTGAAGTGAGAGGGCAGCTTGAACCCAGGAGTTTGAGACCAGCCTGGCAACATACTGAGACCCTGTCTCAATTCTTTAATACAAATAAATAAATAAATATGATAGAATATTAACCGTTATTACCTTTAAGCAGTCAGGATTATGAGTAGGTTTTTCTTTTTTCTCCTATACTCTCCAATGGTTCTATAATTCATATGTTTTACTTAGAAAATTGGGGGAAATGTCATTTAAAACCTTACATGTTTAAAGATGATTGTTGGCTGGTAGAAATGTAAAATGGTACAGCTGCTGTGGAAAACAGCTTGGCAGATCCTCAATAAGTTCAACAAAAAAATTACTATGTGACCCAGCAAGCTACTCCTAGGCATATCCCAAAAGAATTCAAAGCAGAGACTCAAACGTTATATGCCATTGTTTGTATATTGACAATATTCAGAACAACATTACTTACTTTAGCCAACAGGTGGAAGCAACTCAAGTGTTCATCAACAAGTAAATGGATAAGCAAAATGTGGTCTAGCCATGCCATGGAATATTATTCCGGCAGAAACAGGAATGAAGTACTGATAGATGCTAAAATATAAATGAACCCGGACAACATGCTGAGTGAAATATGCCAGACACAAAAAGACAAACACGGTGTGATTCTATTTATATGAAATACCTAGACTAGGCAAATTCAAAGAGAGAGAAAGTAGATTTGAGGTTACCAGGGGTTTTGTGGGATGGAGACTCTGAGTTATGGTTTACTGGATATCGTTTCAGGTTGGAGTCATTAAGTTTTGCAAGTAGAGTTTATGGTTGCATAATACTGTGAATGTATTTAATGCCACTGAATTCTATGTTTTAAAATGGTTAAACTGGTACATGTTATGTAGTATACGTTTTATCACAATTAATAAAAGTTAAAAATAAAGTGGTATTTGTCGAAGAGATACAATTCTTTCTTTTCTTTTCTTTCTTTTTTTTTTTCTTTGAGATGGAGTTTCGCTCTTGCTACCCAGGCGAAAGTGCAATGGTGCGATCTGGGTTCACTGCAATCTCTGCCTCCCGGGTTCAAGTGATTCTTCTGCCTCAGCCTTCTGAGTAGCTGAGATTACAGGCATGTGCCACCATACCTGGCTAATTTTGTATTTTTAGTAGAGACAGGGTTTCTCGATGTTGGTCAGGCAGGTATGGAATCCTGACCTCAGGTGATCCATCCACCTTAGCCTCCCAAAGTGCTGGGATTGCAGGCCTGAGCCACCATGCCTGGGCAAAGAGATACAATTCTTTTATTCGTGGTAGGAAGTGAAATGGTGAATCACTGCTGCCCATGTGCAAATATAAGTTGATAGGGCAAAGGGCATATTACTGGATGCTTATTTCAGTTCAAACCAGACTTAGCTCTGTAGGTGAAGCAGCAGAGAGAGAGGGGGAGGAGAAACTGTCAACATCTGGACAGGTATGCAGCTGTTCAGAGCCAGTGGTCGGATGGCTTGGTCTTTTGTCTCCCACTCCCTTTTCCTCACCCAAGTCAGGGAGCCAACCCTGAGCTAAGCCTGGGCAGTGTAGAGGCCAGGACATCTCCCACGCCCTGCTGGGGAGCCTCTGCCTGGGCCCCCAGCCTCAGGCTCCACTGCCACCAAGCACCTTGAGATCTGGGCAGTGTCCCGTAAAGGGTGCAGTGGGTCCAAAAACTGCTTCCAGAAAAAGCTTTATCAAAGTCTGTATTTTTCCACGGAGGAGAAAAAAGTTCATGAGAAAAACAAACTTGGTAGGAAGTGAGGCAATTCCAAGGAAGAAGGGGTGGTTCATTTCCCCCGTGTGCAGCAGTGCGTTAAATGGAACACCAACATGGCGGGAGAAAGGAAAGGGCACCCTGAAACCTGACCAGGTGTCAGTTACTGCCCCAGGCTTGCAGGACACAGAATTGGCACAGAGAAGGCTTTAAGTGTCTGTTGGGTTAAAGAATGTATATGCAGAATCTCCTTAAATTCTCATAGCCACCTAATTATCCCTGATTATACTGTGAAACAGAGGCTCAGAGACACTCAGAAACTTACTCAGGGTCATACAGCTAGTATACAAGGGAATGGAGACTCAGACTCAAGTTACTCTGACTCCAATATCGAGGCTCTTCCCTCTTCCCTGCAAGGAGCAGCCTGGCTCTTTTCCATACCAGGCCCACAAGAATTCAAGCCTATAGTGGAAAATCCTAGAAGAGGTCAAGGATACCAAATCTGAATGACATGGACCCTTTGGCTACCAGGGAGCCGTGCTTCTATGTTAGGGAGGAACCAGTCACCAATCCTTCACCGTAAAAACAATGTCAAATCTCTGGAGCCACAAAATCAAGGCTCAGCTGTAATATCCAGTGGCCCTACCAATGCGATGCCTAGGAAAGCCTCCTCTGAGCAGCCAGCATCTCCCGGTCCAATATTCTTCTTATTCCAGTAGGCATCTAGCATGGGTCCTGCTCAATAAATGTGGATAAATGTGGCTGGAACTCTCCAGACACTTCAAGTTCAGTAGGACTCAGGTGTTCTGATCTAAGTCAAGTGCTTGCTACTCTACTTACAGTGTCCTCATAAGACTCTCAAGGCACCTGTTAAAATTCAGATTGCTTGCCCTTCCCCAACAGATTCTGATCAGACTTACAGAGAGCAACATGAAATTCGTTTTTCGCCACAACCACATCTCTCACAGTTGTCAGTCCGCCACCTCGAGTTTATTGGGTGATTATTTCCGTTGAGATCCGTGCATTCTAAAACCATACACACGACATCATCAGTGCAAGTCATACAATGAGAATAAGGCCTATCAGGACACTGAGTCCAGCCCCTGCTATCTGTACCCTCCCCAGAAAGGGAGAAACTCATTGCTTATAAAGATATTGAAGAATGGTGCTCTTGGATTCATCCATGGCTAATTCCAATACTGTTCAGTTCATGCTACTGATAACGTTTTCTTACAGAAAGCTTACATCCTTCTGAGTTTTATTGCAGAACAGGTATTTCAAGAAAAATAAGGCCCTTTTTTTGAATCAGATAGCCATATGAGCGTAGGGGTACTTGGATCCAAGGTTTTTCCTGCTGGATTATCTCTCGATAAATATCGCACTTCTACACTTTCCATTGCTTTGCATCGGTGGTCTTCAACCCTGGGTGCACATGTGAAACATCTTGGGTACTTGGAAAACATCTCATATTTCTCAGCCCTACCCTAGAACAATGAAATCCGTCTCTGGGTGTAGGGCCCAGGCCACCTTATTCTTAGAAGGCTCCCCAAGTGAGGCCAGGTACAGTGGCTCATGTCTATAATCCCAACAATTTGGGAGGCTGAGGCAAGCGTATCACCCGAGGTCAGGAGTTCGAAACCAGCCTGGCCATCATGATGAAGCCCCGTCTTTACCAAAAACACAAAAATTAGCTAGGCATGGTGGCAGGCACCTGCAGTTCCAGCTACTTGGGAGGCTCAGGTGGGAGAATCACTGGAACCCGGGAGGAGGAGGTTGCAGTGAACCGAGATCTCACCACTGACTCCACCTTGGGAGACAGGGCGAGACTGTCTCAAACAAACAGCAACAACAACAAACACAAAGGTTTTAATCTGCAGACAGGTTTATCTACCAGGCTGCAATAACATAATAAACATTGAAAAGCCAAGACTTACCCTTGGTTGACTCTCCTGGAACTATGTCATTCAGTATTAAATAGCATGATGCATTGCATAAGGTCACAAAGGTGGCAAAGATCACAAGTCTTCCCAGGAGAACGTTCTGTAATGTGAAGAAGGGTCAGGGTGAAGAATGAATTAATTCAGATGATAATCCTTTACTGAGTGCTGTGTACCAGGACCTCTGCTGGGCTCTGGTAGAGGTTATGAGGTGGAGCTCCTAACCATGGGTGACTTAGCGAGGGAATAAGACCCACACAAGTCACCAGCATGAACTATAGAAAGAGGCAAACAGGAGTCAGCAGGCATAGGGCAGTAATGATATGTGGGCTGTTTCACTGCAGAGGAAGTTCAGGAGACCTTTATAGATAAGGCAATCTTTAGCCTTTTTGCAGAATATGTAAGAGTTAAAGGACAGAATAAGGAGTTTCATGAAAAGAATGAAACGTTAACAAAGATAGAGAAGAGAAGCAACACATATATAGTTGAAGGCTTATTGTAGTTAACTGGATTAGCTGGAGATATGACTGGAAAAATAGGTTGAGGCCACGCTGTGAACACAGAGGGTGAGGCTAGGAAGTTCATTTCCCAGATCATAAAGGCATCTTTGATGGCTCCATGAACAAACCAGTTAATCTAGGCTGAAATTGTAGAACAAGGAAAAGTATCTAGTTGACCTTGTCATCTTTTTGAGATGAGCGAAATAAACAAACTTTAATATGGTAATTTCTGGGAACTCTTGAAAGGGAAGATGGTGTTCAATGAAATATATAGGAGGCCATTGGTTTGGACTGAGCTCCTGCACTAGGCCGAATAGACAAAACCAAAACGCAGTTGCCCATGCTGAAGTTCTCTGCTACTAAGCCAGAACTAAGTTGCTTATCCAACCTTCTAAGAAATCAGGAGAGACTGAGAGGTAATAGCCAAATGCCCAACAGGCCAGTTTTAGCTGACATGATGAGAAAGTCCCTTCTGCTTTAACTTTTATAAGCAAAGTCACCTGGAAAAGACCAATTCAGCTTCTGTTCTGTGTTTCTGCTTACCTGCACTGTTTTCTATCTATAAAGGCAAACTTCTCTGGTAAGCTGTTTAGAACACTCCATCTATTTTATGGAATGAGGTGTTGCCAGATTCTAGACTCATAAGTAAAAGCCAATCAAGGGCCGGGCGTGGTGGCCCATGCCTGTAATCCTAGCACTTTGGGAGGCTGAGGTGGGTGGCTTGCCTGAGCTCAGGAGTTTGAAACCACCCTGGGCAACATGGTGAAACCTGTTCTCTACTAAAATACCAAAAAATCAGTTGAGCATGGTGGCACTTGCCTGTAATCCCAGCTACTCGGGAGGCTGAGGTGGGAGAATCACTTGAGCCCTGGAGGCAGAGGTTGCAGTGAGCCAAGATTGTGCCCTGGCACTCCAGCTTGGGCGACAGTGTGACACTCTGTCTCAAAATGAAAAAAAAAAAAAAGAAGTCAATTAAGATCTTTAAACTAAATATGTTCTAATTTTGTCTTTTGACAATGGGAATGAAAGTATTTCTTCTGTAAGATTCCTAAAATTAATTATGAAGTGATGCTACTTGAAGTAGTATGTGACTCATATAAGAATAGACAGGGGCTGGGAGAGGTGGCTCATGCCTGTCATCCCAACACTATGGGAGGCTGACGTGGGTGGATTACCCAAGGTCGGGAGTTTGAGACCAGCCTAACCAATAGGCAGAAACCTTGTCTCTACTAAAAATACAAAATTAGGCCAGCATGGTGTTGCATGCCTGTAATCCCAGCTACTCGGGAGGCTGTGGCAGGAGAATTGCTTGAACCCAGGAGGTGGAGGTTGTAGTGACTGACTTGAGATAGCACCGTTGTACTACAGCCTGGGCAACAAGAACAAAACTCCATCGCAAAAAAAAATGAAAAGAATAGAAAGATAGGGAGGGCACCATGGCTCACTCCTGTAATTTCAGCAGTTTGAGAGGCTGAGGCCGGCAGATCACTTGAGCTCAAGAGTTCAAAATCAGCCTGGGCAACATGGTGAAACCCCATTGCTACCAAAAATACAAAAATTAAGGCTGGGCATGGTGGCTCACACCTATAATCCCAACACTTTGGGAGGCCAAGAGGGGCAGATCACCTGAGATTGGGAGTTTGAGACCAGCCTGACCAACATGGAGAAACCTGGTCTCTACTAAAAACAAAATTAGCCATGTGCAGTGGTGCATGCCTATAATCCCAGCTACTCAGGAGGCTGAAGCACTTGACCCCATGAGGTAGAGACTGTGGTGAGCCGAGATCGTGCCATTGCTCTCCAGCCTGGGCAACAAGAACAAAACACCGTGTCAAAAAAAAAAATAAATAAATCCTACAAAAATTAGGTGGGCGTGGTGGTATGTTCTCTAATCTCAGCTACTTGGGAGGCTGAGATGGGAGAATCGCTTGAGCCCAGGGAGTTTGAGGCTGCTGAGAGCCAAGATAGCCCCACTGTACTCCAGCCTGAGTGACAGAGTGAAACATTGTCTTTAAAAATAAAAAAGACAAACACAGAGATCAAAATAGAAAAGGCAGAAAGTTCCAAAGGTAATTGGATAAGGTAAAAAAGAAAAATTAGAAAACCAGAAAATATAATTATATGTAGAAGTCTATTATAAAATAAACATGGCCTTTGAGATCTGTGGAGAGGAATTATTCAATAAATGATATTAGAACAAGTGATTAACTACTTGCGGAAGAAACAAAGTTAATTTCCTACTTGAGTCCCCATTAGTGAAATAAATTCTAAAGTGATTCAAGGGTTAAATTGTTACCATAGATCATAAAACAATCACAGCATACATACATAAATACTTATTCTAAGCATAAAAGAAAAAGAGATTTCAGAATATAAATGTAAGAACATAACTGAAATTAGAAAGATATCAAATTTGCGGAACAATATCATTGTATACCAATGGCAAAAGAAAAACACCTTTTTTTTTAGCTCCCTGCAACCTCTACCTCCCTGGTTCAAGCAATTCTCCTGCCTCAGCCTCCTGAGTAGCTGGGACTACAGCTGTGTGCCACTATACCCTGCTAATTTTTTGTATTTTTAGAAGAGCTGGGGTTTCACCGTGTTAGACAGGAAGGTCTCCATCTCCTGACCTTGTGATCCTCCCACCTTGGCTTCCCAAAGTGTTGGGATTACAGGCATTGGCCACCATGCCCAGCCTAAAAAACATTTTTTTTTTAGACAGATTTTCACTCTTGTTGCCCAGGCTGGAGTGCAATGGTACAATCTCACCTCACTGCAACCTCCACCTCCCAGGCTCAAATAATTCTCCTGCCTGAGCCTCCCAACTAGCTAGGATTACAGGCATGCGCCACCATGACCAGCTATTTTGTATTTTTAGTAGAGACGAGGTTTCTCTATGCTGGTCAGGCTGGTCTTGATCTCCCCACCTCAGGTGATCCACCAAACTCAGGCTCCGGAAGTGCTGGAATTGCAGGCGTGAGCCACCAAGCTCAGCTGAAAAACATCTTAAACAGAAAAATGGCAAGAAAATAAAGTGGCATTTCTCTCTCCTTCTTTCAAACACAAACACACACACACATACACACACACACACACACACATGATTAATAAACACATGAAAAAATTCAATTTACTGATAGCAAAAGAAATATAAATATGTAGATGAAATAGAAACATAATGAAATGTCAAGAATAATCATTGAATTCACAATACCCAGAGCGAAATAGAGGCATCTATGAGAGGTGATATGCACAAGAATGACTTACTCTGGGCCAGGCGTGGTGGCTCATGCCTGTAATCCCAGCACTCTGGGAGGCCGAGGCGGGCAGATCACCTGAGGTCAGGAGTTCAAGAGTAGCCTGACCAACATGGTGAAACCCCATCTTTTAGAAAAAAAAAGAAAGAATGACTTACATTGAACAACTGTTATGGAGAGCAGTTTGCTACTATATATCCACATTCTTAAAACCATTTACAATATTTGACTTCAACTTTTCATCTCCAAGATGTGATCCTAAAAATGGCACATAGATGGACTCCTCCAAAAGGATACTCACTGCAGTGGAAAAAGTGGAAAGAAACCAAGTGCCCGAGAACAGAGCTGGTGGAGAACAGTGACTCAGAAAAACACCTGGTGAGCCAGCAAGGTAGAAGGTGAAGTCACCTGAGCAAATGATCACGTGTCATTACATAGTGAAGCAGGCTATGAAATGCGTGATTCCCATGATGTGGAGAGAGACGCTCAGAACACACTGAAGGTTTTGTACCAAATAACAAGTCATTTTAGATTGGTAAGATTATGACAATTTTCTTCTTTGGAGTTTCCCTCTTATTTTCTAAATTTTCTACGATAAAATGTATGGGGTTTATAGCCAGAAAGAAAGAATGAAATTCTTTAAAAACAACTCAAAACTTCGATATATTCAGCTCAAGCCAGGACTTGGAGTGGCACTTATTCTGTTTCATTCTTTCTTTGTATAACCTTCAACTCAAAATCGTTGTGAAACCTAAATGTTTTTCCCCAAAAAAGCCAGCCTTGTTGACAGTATTTGCACTCCCTTCATGCAGAAAGAGGGTTCCGGGGGGACTGAGGATCACTAGAATCTTGGAGATATTGTTTCACTGAGTCACAAAGGAGAGTCAACAGGGACAAGCAAAAATCTTTTCCCATTCTCTTGGTTGCCAGTTCACTCTCTAATGATTGTTTCTTTTACTGTACACAAGCTCTAGGGTTTAATTAGGTCCCATTTTTCTATATTAGCTTTTGTTGCCAATACTTTTGGTGTTTAAGTCATGAAGTCCTTGCCTATGTCCTGAATGGTTTTGCCTAGGTTTCCTTCTAGGATTTTTATGGTGTTAGGCCTTATGTTTAAATCTTTAATCCATCTGGAGTTAATTTTAGTGTGAGGTGTCAGGAAGGGGTCCAGGAAACCTAAACTTTTTTCCCAAAAAAGCCAGCCTTGTTGACGGTATTTTCCCTCCCTTCTTGCAGAAAGAGGGCTCCGGGAAGAGGGAGGATCACAAGAATCTTGGAGATCTTGTTCACTGAGTCACAAAGCAGGAGAGTCAACAGGGACAAGCAAGGCTGCAGCCAAGGACAAGTGACATGTGCAAAATCCCCAAATCTTCTGCAGCTCTAGAGCAAAGGCACAAGATTGAACAACTGGGGATGGAGTTCAAACATGGTAACAGCAGAGAGAAAATTATTTCGTTAAGAGATTTCCTACTTGACAGTGTCTCAGAAATAGCCTGACACTGACTCTCTCCTCTCTCTCTCTCTCTCTTTCTCTCTCTCTCTCTCTCTCTGAAGCTCAGTTTTCCTCCCCTGTAAAAAGAGGGGTTCTCCCCCTTGGGTAAGCATTAGAGTTACCTGGGGAGTGAATAAGAAACACGCAATCTCAGGCTCATTGAAGAAAGAAACAGCCAGTGCCTCCGTATCTTTACCTACATGAGAGCCCAGGAACAATGCTCAATCCAGTGCTGCTTTAATGTGCATATAAATTCCTGGGAGATTTTTGTTTGTTTGTTTTTTGAGATGGAGTCTTGTTCTATCACCCAGACTAGAGTGCAGTGGCGCAATCTCGGCTCACTGTAACCTCTGACTCCTGAGTTCAAGCGATTCCCCTGCCTCAGCCTCCCAAATAGCTGGGATTACAGGTGTGCACCACAAGGCCTGCCTAATTTTTGTATTTTTAGTAGAGATGGAGTTTCATTATGTTGGCCAGGCTGGTCTCAAATTCCTGACCTCAAGTGATCTGCCCACCTCGGCCTCCCAAAGTGCTGGGGTTATGGGCATGAGCCACCACGCCCGACCAGAGAGCTTATTCAATAACATGCAAATTCTGCTTCAATAGGTCTACAGACTTACATGGAAGCTCCCAGGTGATGCCCACGCTGCTGGTCTGAGGCCCACCCCTGAGTAGAGAGACTCTAAAGCTCCTTTTCATTCTTGTCTTCTATTCTGCCACCAGCCTTCCCTCCCTCCTGTCTTCCTTTCCTGCATTTAGTAACCATGAGCCCCTGATGTGTGCAGACACAGGAGAGTACACCACCATGCCAGCATGGGCTAGGGTTTTCTAGATGGTGCAGCTTCATGGTCAGCCTTGAGGTGAAGCAGACTGGCAGTGCTCTTAGAAGTTGTGTCTCTTTGGCCTGGTGCGGTGGCTCACGCCTGTAATCCCAGCACTTTGGGAGGCCAAGGTGGACAATTCATGAGGTCGAGATCAAGAGCATCCTGGCCAACGTGGTGAAACCCTGTCTCTATTAAAATACGAAAATTAGCTGAGTGTGGTGGTGCACACCTGTAGTCCCATCTGCTTGAGAGGCTGAGGCAGGAGAATTGCTTGAACTGGGAGGGGGAGGTTGCAGTGAGCCGAAACTTCACCACTGCACTCCAGCCTGGCGATGGAGCAAGGCTCTGTCTCAAAAAAAAAAAAAAAAAAAAAAAAAAGTTGTGTCTTTTTAGGTAAATTACTACTCCTGGAAGTGTCTTAACCTATGATCAAGAGTTGGGGGTCTGGTCAGGCGTAATGGCTCATACCTGTAATGCCAGAACTTTGGGAGACTCAGGTGGGAGGATTACTTGGGCCCAGTAGTTAGAGATCACCAAAGAATGTTTTAATAAAGATCAAGTTTAAGATGCAAAAAAGTCTGCATGGGTTTCTATAAATTTTGGAGCAAAATTCATTCCTGGCCAGGCACATTGGTTCCTACCTGTAATCTCAGCACTTTGGGAGGCCAAGGTAGGAAAATTACTTGAGCCCAGGAGTTCAAGACTAGCCTGGGCAGCATAGTAAAATCTTGTCTCTACAAAAAATACAAAAATTAGCCAGGCATGGTGGCTGGCCTGTGGTCCCAGTTACTCAGGAAGCTGAGGTGGGAGGATCACCTAAGCCCAGGAAGGTTGAGGCTTCCGTGAATCGGTCCTGGAAGGAAAAACAACTTGGATCTTAGAGAACAGAATTAGTGCTAAGCTCAATAAGAATTTCCCAAGCTCCAGACTCTCCTACTCTGCACATTGAATTGCAGGTAATAACAAAAGATTCCTAAACAGGTCACACTTACCTTCAATGCTGTGCAGTAGAAGCACAAATCACAGCATATTAAATAAGGAATACATATTCTTTTTTACTTTTCTAGGCTTTGTATATAAAACCAGTTACCTACCATGTTGACGAGCAGGACTCCCATAGGCAGGTGCATCCAGGAAAATTCACATTAAACCTTTATACTGACGAGGGCAACCACACATTTGAGATCATTGGGAATGATAACAAGGTGAGAACACATTGTGTGTTTACAGAAGGTTGACTATCAACAGGGAAGTATGGTTTCAAATGATTTATGAGTTACTAATCAATCAGATCTCCATCTCCACCTTGGTTATGCGTTTACCTTGTCCCCACCCTGATCTGCATTTGCTCCTGACCTAAAAAGGCAGAGGAGGAGGGAACTCCTCTTTGCTGAGCCTTGGCTCTGCGCTGGTGGATTCCTGGCATGTGATGTATGACATGTCCTTATTTAATTTCACACACAAAGAAACAGAGCTTCAGGGATGCCAGTCACAACATCCAGGAGGTGAAGGTGGGCATAAAAACAGCCCACCAGGCCCACCAGGCCTGCATCTGTGGCCCAGTTGACACTGCCCTTAGGGTCTGGCATGAGAACAGAAAGGGGTCAAGCCATGCTGCAGGGCACAGAAGAGCAAGACCTACATACAGCTCAGGCTTCCCCGACAAGCTCAATCACTGGACCTTTGTAGAGCCCTCCTAGAATCCGTAGTCTACTCCCTGCTGCATCAAGCAAGCCTTCCTTCTCTTCATTCCACCGCGGTCTCCTCCCAAACAGCCGCACCTGCCCTCGTCATGGCCAGGACGGCCTTGGGGAACAGCAACAAGCAGAACCTCCGAGGGTGCCAGAGGGACTCACTACTTTATCCGTTTGCTCTGGCCACCACAACAGAACACCGCAACTGGTGGCTTTGACTAAAGAAACATAATTGCTCACAGTTCTGGAGACTAGAAATGTGAGGTCAGGCCGTTGGGGCAGCTCGTTTTCCTCTGAGGCCTCTCTCCTTGGTTTGCAGGCCAGGCTCTTGCTGCCTCTTACATGGCACGCATCCCTGGTGTCTCTGTGTGTCTGAATTCCCTCTTCTTATAAGGACACTAGCTGTATTGGGTTAGCGTCCATTCCAACGATCTCATTTTACTTAAGTCCCCTATTTAAAGGCCCTGTCTCCATTACAGTCACATTCTGGGATATTGGGGCTTAGGGCTTAAACCTATGAATTTTGGGGGGATGCAGTTGATCTCATAGCACAATTTTATTCTAAAAAAATCCCCCCACTCCCCACCACAGCTTGCTACAGTCCAAAAATTTAACCCTGACTTCCCTCTGCCCACAGATGAGAGAGAGTTCACGTTCGTAACCAGGGGTCCTTGAAGCTCTGAGCTGGCCACAGTGACCCTTTCCAGCACCCTCCTCTACCCTCCCTAAAATCAGCCCCACCACCCATAACACAGCTTGGGGTCACTCTCCTGCTCCTTGAAGAGCTGTGGTGCTGTCTGGCTGCCTCCCCACTCACCAAGGGGGCCACACACTTCTGCATTCACCTGCATGAGATTGAAGTGTGCATCGACTCTAAGTTCCCAGAAATCAGGGCACATTCGTCATGCACTGTAGCCCCTTGGTTTCTTTAAAACTGCAAGTTTGAAGAACTTCCCTCAGTGTGAAGTGGAAAGTTCTTACTTTGGGAGTGGCTAGGACTTGCTGCCCTCACCTCCTTGCCTGCAGGGCACAGGCACGAACCTCAGCTCCGCAAACACTCTCATCTCAGCAAGGCCTCTTCAGAGACGGGTCAAGGACACTGGAATCCCGCAGAATCTCCCTGGGAATGACGGTGTGGAGGGTTCTGGCTCTCAGGGCAAGGGTTTCTGAGTCCCCTGTGCAGTGTCAGCGCATGGGGGCCGTGACTGTGACTGGTAGCAGGGTGGTCATGCCGGAGCCGTGCAGCAGTGTGGTTTCAGTGCTCTACCTGACCTTGTGCCAACAAAGCTGGTGCCTCTGGCCTTTAATAGAGGCTTGAATTCTCTAATCAATCTCTTTCCAGCTCAAACCATCTAGAGCAAGTTCTATTGTTTGCAATAAGAACTCTGTGACCAAGATGGTGACTGTGACCTATTCCTGTCAGTGTCCCTCCCAGTGACTGGCAGGGTGCCTGGCCAGAACAGCTGCCCAGAACAGGATTTCACTTGGGTTATCTCAGCTATTCCCAAGTAAAAAATATCCTGGCATGACCAACCCATACCATTGCTGAAATCTCCTGCTCCCAGGGCTTGAGAAAGGGATGCTGAGGACAGGTGTGGCCAGCAGCCCACAAGGAAGAAGGCAAAACTGAAATGAGCAGCGCTTCCCGGGTGTGACAGCCAGAGCTGACCGAACCTGCCTGATCGGTTTTCAGTCTTGATCCTCCCTCAACTCCCATCCTTACAGATGGAACCAGCTTGTTTTTCTTTAATTATTTCTTTTTCTTTTCATTTATTTTAATTTTTTCGAAAGACCATGTCCTGCTCTGCTGCCCAGGCTGGGGTGCAGTGGCACCATCATAGCTCACTGTAACCTCCAATTCCTAGATTCAAGCAATCCTCCCACCTAAGCCTCCCAAGTAGGTGGGTCTACAGGTGCCCACCACCACACCCCGCTAATTTTTACATTTTTTATAGAGACAGGGTCTTGCTATGTTGCCCAGGCTGGTCTTGAACTCCTGGACTCAAGTGATCCTCCTGCCTCCACCTCCCAAAGTGTTGAGATTACAGGTATAAGCCACCATGCCCAGACCAATTATTATTTTAATGGCTACATTTTATTCCATGGAATGATTTGGGCCATCACTGATTTGGTCAGGTCCCTCTTGGTGAACACACAGATTGCATCTGACCTTGTTTACTTGTAACTTGGAACACTGTTGAAATCCAGGTACTTCCAATAAAAGTTTCCCACACTTATACTAATTTTTTAAAGATCAGTTCTTAGAGGTAGAATTTTTGGATAACAGAAAATTATAATTTTCTCAAATTATCACCTGTTATTCTGATAGGTGGGAAACGTTTTGTGTTAATTTATTTTTCTTTGCTAATTGACAAGATTAGACTTTTTGGTATATGTACTGAGCAATTGTTTTTCTTCCATTGTGAGTACCCTGTTCACTCATGTCCTTTAGCTATTTTTCTGTTTGGGGTGTTTCTCTTTTTCTTCTGAGTTAGTTAAGGCTCCTAATATATTAAAGATATTAACATTCAAGTGTCACACATGTTAAAATATTTCGCTGATTTTTTTTTTTTTTTTTTTTTTTTTTTTTTTTTTTTTTATGGCCAGCACACCCACTCTGGAGTCAGAACTAAGGAATCAGAAATTTTCGTCATTTGCATTTTTACCTCTCAAATATGTTTTCATACATAGAGATTTAAAACTTTAATTTAGACTATCAAGTATTTATTACACGGTTTTTGCTTTTGTTTACATGTGGTTAATAACTAGAAAGTTCTTGAGCTTTCTTTTCAAGGTTCATTAGATTTGAAAACATTTTACTCTTAAACAACTAATGCAGCCAGGTACAGTGGCTCACTGCTGTAATCCCAGCACTTTGCAAAGCCAAGGCAAGTGGATCACTTGAGATCAGGAGTTCAAGACCAGCCTGGCCAACATGGTGAAACCCCATCTCTACCAAAAATACAAAAATTAGCCAGGTGTGATGGTGTATGCCTGTAATCCCAGCTATTAGGAGGCTGAAGCAGAAAAATTGCTTGAACCTGGGAGACAGAGGTTGCAGTGAGCCAAGTTCATACTACCACACTCCAGCCTGAGTGACAGAGCAAGACACTGTCTTAATAAACAAACAAACAAATAAAAGTAATATATGTAGGTGAAAAAACTTTTTTAAAAGCAAAAGCCTGTTCAATAGACAAACAGATAAAGAAAATGTGGTACATGTACACGATGGAATACTATTCAGCCATCAAAAAGAATGAGATCATACTATTTGCAGTAACATGGATGGAACTAGAGGACATCATGTACACTGAAATAAACTGGCACAGAAAGACAAACACCACATGGTCTCACTTATTTGAGGGATCTAAAAATCAAAACAATGGAGCTCATGGACAGAGAGAGTAGAAGGATGGTGACCAGAGACTGGGAAGGGGAGTGGAGATGGGGTTGGGGAAAGTTGGGATGGTTAATGAGTAAAAAATAATAGAATGAAGAAGGCCTAGTATTTGCTGGCACAGCAGGGTGACTATAGTCAATAATAATGGTACATTTAAAAATAACTAAATAGTATAATTGGATTGTTTGTAACACAAAGGATACATGCTTGAGAGGCTGGATGCCACATCCTGCTGACGTGGCTATTATGCATTGCATGCCAGTGTCAAAATATCTTGTGTACCCCGTAAACATATACAACTACTATGTGCTGACAAAATTTAAAAATTAAAAAGAAAAGCAAAAGGCTCTCTTCTACCTGTCTCTATCTCAGTTCCTCTCTCTGGAGCTCATGGCAGTTGCTGATTCCTTGAACACTTATCATCTCCCTAGCGATGGGCTCTACATACACATGTGTGTGCATGTGCTTTTCAGAACACAATCCGTAATATGTTACACGCTGTTGTGCATCTTGGATTTTCTTCCTAGCACTCCATTCCAGCTGCCATGGCCTCCTTGCTGGCCCTGACCCCGATCTGTGCCCATGCTGTTTCCTCTTTGTGGATGGACTTCTCCCCAAGGATCTGCACAGCTCACCCCCTTGGTTCCTCCAGATCTCTACTCCAATGCCACCCTCTCAGGAGGGCCTTCCCTGGGCGACCTCACCACACCCACCCTAACATTCATCTCTTCCCCTCCCTTCTTGATTTATTATTCTACCAGGTACTGACCATGGCCTCACGTAAGACACAGTTCCCTGTGGACTTGTCTATTCTCTGCCTGCCCTGACTAGAATAGCAGCTCCTTTAGGGCAGGGACTGGTCTATTTTGTCTGTGTCTTTGTTCTTGACTCACAGAGAAGTGCCAGCACCATAGTTCAGTTTAAGAAATACTCATTTGCTGGGCGCGGTGGCTCACGCCTGTAATCCCAGCACTTTGGGAGGCCGAGGTGGGTGGATCACGAGGTCAAGAGATCGAGACCATCCTGGTCAACATGGTGAAACCCCATCTCT
>NW_016108019.1:50524-58509 GCF_001604975.1 Cebus imitator
AAAAAAAAAAAAAAAGAAATACTCATTGAGTGAATAAATGAATGATCAAAAAGTGCTTCACACAATTCCTGACTCCAAATGTGCTCTATAAATGGGAGCTGCAAGGCCAGGCGCGGTGGCCTGTAATCCCAGCACTTTGGGAGGCCGAGGCGGGTGGATCATGAGGTCAAGAGATCGAGACCATCCTGGTCAGCATGGTGAAATCCTGTCTCTACTAAAAATACAAAAATTAGCTGTGCATGGTGGCACCCGCTTGTAGTCCCAGCTACTCGGGAGGCTGAGGCAGGAGAATTGCTTGAACCCAGGAGGTGGAGGTTGCGGTGAGCCAAGATCGTGCCATTGCACTCCTGCCTGGGTAACAAGAGCGAAACTATGTCTCAAAAAAAAAAAATAATAATAAATAAATAAATAAAATTTAAAAAAAGGGAGCTGCAGCTGTGCTACTGCTGTGTAGGATGAGAACAATGAGGACACACACTAGGAGGCCTGCAGTGGAATTTACGTTAAGCTACATAGGTTGAAGGGGTTGTAGAACCGTTAAATGCCTCAGAAATGAGGGGCAACAGCTTTTATGCAAGGCTGTTTGTTAATAAACTTTTTATTCAGTAGGTTTCTTGACAAGACTTTGTGGGTTGTGTGGACCAGTCCCTGGGTCTCAATACAGATACCTGCCTGTCCAAAACAACCACATGCACATTGGTTTGTCCCCCACAAGATGCAAAGCTTCCTCTCCGTTTTCTGCCCACCAGCCCAGTCCTCTGCTCTGAATGTAGGTCCAGGAGCCTGCGCTCTCACCATGCCCAGGACTGTGCACTCTGTGCCCAGCCTCTTCCTCCACTGAAGTTACTACTGGCCTCTCATGACAGCTCTCATGGTTATTCTCCAAAATAAACCTGTCTTTGACTATTGAGTCACTTTTCATTTTCTTTCCTCTTTCTTTAACTCTTACAATGAGACCTACTCTCTACTAAAAATTTTTAAAATTAGCAGGCCCTGTGGCATGTGCCTCAGGAGGCTGAGGTAGGATGATCACTTGAGCCCAGGAGGCTGAGGCTGCAGCGAGGTATGATGGTGCCACTGGCTGTGATGGTACCACTGCACCCCAGCCTGGATAACAGAGCAAGACCCTGTCTCTAAAAAAAAAGGAGGTGGAGGGGGACTGGGGAAAAAGACAAAAAGAAAAAGAAAAAAGTTAAAAAAAAAATAACAAATTTTAAAAAATGTTTTAAAGAGGGGGAAGAGTAGTAAATTGGGAAAATGTGACAAGGACAATAAAAAGGGCTTGGACTAGGTAGTTAATTCAGTACAGAAGTAATTAGGAAGATAAGGGTTAGCTTAACAATGTTTGTTTGCACAGATTTCTCTGGGCTTCAACTTTCTATTGCTAATGATAACAATATTTGTTTCCTTCCAGTATAGAGGGGACATCTTGCATATGGGGGTTTTAATTTCTGCTTTCAAAAATAAAAGGGGGATGGTCAGACCACCATTCTTTCTTCCTCTTTTTTTCTTTTTAATACCTTTAGCTCACAATAATCCTAATGCCAACGTGGCATATTTTTGGATGGCCTGTTCCGAACTCCATCATTGTCACGTTTGATAATGGCTGCTACCGCCAAGCTACAGCAGTGTTCTGCATCCCTCTCCCCTGAGAGTTTGATGACCAAGGCCTCCTCTATTCTGGAAACCTTAGCAATGCACTGCTCGGTTCTATCATCTCTGTAACGTGCCATCTGCCTTCACACCGGTTTCACTTCTACAAGCCACAAACTGAGGTCACACTTCTCTGGAGACGCTCTTGCCATCCTGTGGTCAGCAGCTAGTGATTCTGGGAAGGAGGGCAGGGGGGGAGTCAGTAACTTCTGTGAATCAGGATGAAATCAACTTTCATCCAACCCAGACAAAATAGGGCCAGGAAGGCCCAAAGGAGAGGAAGCTCATGCTCACATGTCTGAGATAAGAACTGTTTCCAATAAGCCTCTAGAAACATTTAATATCTCTCCTGCTTTGATAAGGCTTATCACTAGGCATTCTTTACAACTCCTGTACTTTAGATAAGATGTTCTCAGAATAACACTTGCTCAGTAAATGCATCTCTTTTTTTATTTTTTTTTTAAGATGGGGTTTCCCCATGTTGGCCAGGCTGGTCTCGAACTACTGACCTCTAGTGATCCACCCACCTTGGCCTCCCAAAGTTCTGGGATTACAGGCATGAGCCACCATGCATCTCCACCAATACACTGACAGCTCTCTAGCTTTGAACCTCTGGAACCAATGAACTCTGTTTCTAAGCAGTTTATGTAAATTGATTTTTTTGCCAATAAATGCTCTCCTTTACCATTCCTCTCTGAATGTACTGGTGCTTGTCCTTTCCGTATTCCAGATTATCGTTCTGATTTCTACTCTCAAGTAAACCCAGCATATTTGGAATAATTTTCTCTAGTGTGCTTTTTTAGGACACTTCTATAGGTGGTTGTTCTCATTCCATGGAGACTTTACTTACTTATTTCTTCTCAGAGGTAGTTCAGCTTCACATTTTGATACTTCATGAGATCCCATCATATCTGCTGGAGAGGTACCTTTTCTCCTGATGACCTCCAACCTCACTCCCTGTAGTTTCCGTCTTCTTGTCAACACAGATGGGCCTTTGAGGAAAGATAGGTCAAATATTGTCCTATGCAGAAGTTTCATTTGATGCATTTGTGTGACATTCTTTGTCATTGACTATCTTCTTTTTTCAATTATTATTATTAATATTATTATTATTTGAGATGGAGTCTTGCTTCTGTCATGTAGGCTGGAGTGCAGTGGTGCCATCTCGGCTCAGTGCAACCTGCACCTCCCAGGTTCAAGTGATTCTCCTTCTTCAGCCTTCCAAGTAGCATGTGCGACCACATCTGGCTACATTTTGTATTTTTAGTAGCGATAGGATTTTGCCATGTTGGCAAGGCTGGTCTCAAACTTCTCACGTCAGGTGATCCACCTGCCTTGGCCTCCTTAAATATTGGGAATACAGGTGTGAGCCACCTCGAACAGCCTGCCATTGACTACCTTCTGATGGCACAGCAAATCCTTCCTTTTAATCTCAACCCAGACTTACCTTATGTTCAGAAAATACACATTTCCATGCCCCACAGGATTCGTCTTTTCTAAATTGATAAATGGCTGGTCTTTTAATCAAATGAACATAGATTGCTGCCTTCCATGGGACACAAGTGCTACAGAAAAATCATTATGTGTATCTGTTTATGTATGCTTTTATGTGTAGCTTTTGTTTTTGCCACAATTTTACAATAAGCCTTTAAAACATTTCACTGTACCAAACCATATTAATCTGTTAAACAGAAACTGTTGTAATCATAGCATCTCGGGGCCAAAGTGGCCCTGAAAGGATCCTGTGCTCTGATTTTAGACAACGAATGAGACTAAGGAAGTCAAATGATTTGCTACTAAGTGTAGGGTCCCATACACTGTCAGAGGGAAACCACCCCAGTCTAAGAAGCAGGACAAAGGACAGATGAAGAATGAGGGCAGGCAGATGTCAGGTCATCATCAGAGGTACGGAAATAATGGGACCAGCCTGCTTACCTCTCAGAGCTGTTGTGAAGGTTCAGGGAATTGACAGTTGGGAAAGAGTGAATATAAAGTACCCTGTAAACCAGGCCTTCCTCGCTATACTGAGAAGGAAGAATGTTCAGGAGTTCCTTGCGAATGGCTATTCATCTAATTTTTAACCTCTGGAGATAGGACATGCTTGAAATAGGACATAGCGTTTTGCCAGCAGAAGCTCGGTCCTGCTGACAGTTGATGCATTAGGTCCCAATGGAAGAGAACATGCTGTCCTCCATCACAAGCTGAAACCTGATGGAATGCTTGAAGAGGGACTTTGGAAGCCCAGCTTTGAGATGAACTTTTCCTAATGGATATTGTTCCTGCTGATAATTTCTCACAGAGCCTATGCCGCCAAATGAGAACGGTCACGGCACATTTTTCTACTGTGCCTGAGGCTCACACCTTCCATCTGCTGAAGTGCTGTTTCTGAGAATTTGAGCCACAGTCATTGTGGGAAGAGGGATAATTTTGCCCCACTGAAGGATGATGGACTCCGATGGATGTCACCCATCATGTGAGCTGCTTGGCACCACATTTGACTACAGCCACACTCTCCCATCTGTGGGTCAGCTCTACAAGCCCCAAAGAACACCTCAAGGTCTGTGGAGTCACACAGCCCTTGGAGTGATACTGTGGCAGGGTTGACATTCATTCCTAGAGTTTTTTTCTGTGTTTGTTTGTTTTTCGAGATAGTTTTGCGCTTTGTTGCCCAGGGCGGAGTGCAGTGGTGCAATCTCAGCTCACTGCAACCTCCGCCTCCTGGGCACAAGGGATTTTTGTGCCTCAGCCTCCCGAGTAGCTGGGACTACAGGCGTGCAACACCACAGCTGGATAATTTTTGGATTTTTGTAGAGATGGGGTTTTACCATGTCACCCAGATTGGTCTCCCACTCCCAATCTCAAGTGATCTGCCTGCTTTGGCCTCCCAAAGTGCTGGGATTACAGGCATGAGCCCCAGCACCATTCCCAGTATTAAAAGAACCTTAGACAAATTAAGTTTAACAGAGTTTGATTGAGCAGAGAACCATTTGTGTGAATCAGGCAGCCCCAGGCAAAAATAGGTTCAGAGAGACTCCTGAACTGTCTCACACTTGAAGCTTTACCATCAGAAAAAGGAAAGTGACGTACAGAAAGTGGAAGTGAGGTACAGAAATAAATGGATTGGTGATGGCGTGGTGTTCAGCTTATTCGAGCCCAGTTTGAAGAGCTGGCCACCTGTGTGTAGTTGAATTCTGGCTGGTGTGATTGACCAAGACTCAGCTACTTGGTCTGAGAGTAGGTGATAGTCTGTTTACACGTCCAGTTAGCTTACAGTTCACTATGTACCGAGAAACATTTAGGGTGAATTTAAACTATGTAAGGAGAAGGCTTTAGGCTAAAGGTGATTTAATACCAGGATCGGCAGGGGCTCCCTCACCAGTCTCCAGGCTGACGGCTTGTCTCCCATCTACTTCCTCTCCCATCCTGCTCTAGATCCTTTCCAGACCATGATCTCTTCCCTTAAACCTCTCACCTAACTGCCTACGTTATATCCAGAACATAATCTTACTTCATGTCCGCAGAGACCAGAGGTGAAAACTGCACCCCCACCTACACCCTGCACATTGCCCTCCACCAGCTCCTGTTCTTTCCTCTTTCTCTCTGGGTCCCTTTCTTACCCCAGACATGCAAAACAAATCCCATTCACCCCATCTTCCCCCATTCCTTCCCAGGGTCTCCCTCCATAAAAGCCATCCTCCCCATGACAAGCAGGCATGAAGGGACAGAAGGAAAGGTGTTCAGTGTTCAATTACTGCCCAGTTCCCAGCCTGGCAAAGCCAGACTCTCTGAGGTCCGCCTACACCCCAGCAGTTTTACTTTATAGAGCTCCATCTTTGTAATACCCAGAAGTGGACCACTTCTGGACTGAGGGGCTCAATCCAGGACAGGCATTATGAGAGTTTTCACTGTGCAGAAACCAGAAAGATGAACTCTGCCTCCATCCACAGATTCCTTTCTGCATAACCTCTTGCTTCTAAAATACAATAAGAGAAATTCTTCATATCAAAAGATGCAGCAGAGGGTCTTTTTACAGCAACAGAAATGCTGTAGGGTGAACCCCCTACGTGGGGTGAAGGTGGCAGTGGGATAGAGATCCTGGAGATCCAGGCAAAGAACTGACTTGGAAAAGGAAGCCACCAATAGAACAGTGAGAACAAACACTGTAAATGCTGCGAGCCACAGCTACTCTGGATAAGGTGTCACAGGAGTGCCCTGGAATGCATTGAGGCTGACAAGCCGGGGACCAGGAAGACTGCTGGTAAATAATCTTTCTTATTTTCTGTAAGGAACTTGGAAAGCTTATCCAGAGAGGTGTGAAAACAGCAGAGAAAGCACTGGAACAAAGAAACGAAGCAAAAGCAAACATGTTCAGGATTAGTCACTGAGAAACGTAAGAAACCAAAACCAAGTTTTGTCCCAGAGAAAAGGGAGACTCAAACATCCCCTTGGAGGTCTGGAAGCTTCTTGTGTGTCAAGTGGAATCAAGGGTATTTGGTCAAGGATCATGTGTTTATGAAGCAGGAGCAGCCACAAACAAACCTCTCAAACACAGCACAGGGGAAGGAAGTGGTGATTTATCCGACTGGGAGCTGCGTCAGGTGAAAATACCTTAACAGCCGAACTCATCAACAAAGAAAATCCTTGCCCTTTTAAAGCCTTACAATTCTAGAAATTACATGTGAAGGGGTCTTGATCCGTGAAGTAGGCATGGGGTATGTGACTAGGTAGGGGTTTGATCGTGTTTAAACAAAAACAATGCCTTCCAGAAAGATTCCTCCATACCATGCCTGCGATCTACAGGAGTGGGATTGAGGGTGGTGCCCAGTCTGCCAGCCTTTATTTCTCCTATTGAAATGCAATGTAGAAGTCTGTGGGGGAGGGCTCTTAGAAGCTTAAGAGGATTAAGGGTCTGCTTCCTCATTTACAGCTTAGAGCAACTGTGCACAGAACCAGAAACCGCCTGCCTCCCACACTTTCAATGGGTTGTCCCAGAGACCGCTCCCTTATGTGAAGCTGAAGCTTGTCTTGTGTTGAATGTAACACAGTCACAAGAAGGCTCTGGTGACAAGGCGCTTGTTTTTTCTTCCTGGAAGTGGTATTCCTTTTTTTTTTTTTTTTTTTTTTTAGCCACAAATCACAGAAGTGCTATTCAAAGTGTTGAACAGCCAGTATGGCTCAACCACTCACCCTTCAGTACAGCCACTAAGGCAGGAACGGTCATGAGAAACAGACCTCTCAGGCACTGAACTAGAGAGGAAGGGGTGATTTATTCGGCGGGGAACAAGGCAGCATAGCTGCCTAATAGCCGAGCTCCTGTAACAAAGAGAAGCCCTGCCTTTATATAGGCTTACAACTCTAGAAATTACACATGAAAGGGTCTTGGGTTTACAGCTTTAGAAATTACATGTGGAAGCGTCTTGGTTCATGGAGTAGGCATGGGGTATGTGGCTTAGGTGGGAGTTTGATCTTGTTTAGGTAGAAACAATGCCTTCTGGCAGGATTCCTCCATACAATGCCTTCCATCTATAGGAGAGATTGTGGTAACCAGTAGGGGTCTTATTTTTACACTGGCTGGCAGCACCAACCAGTCCCCCTTCTGGCTGACTTCTGGCTTTTCCTTTTCAGATGCAATGCAGAAGGCTGAAGAGGATTAAGGGTCTCCTCCTCACTGCCAGCAGTCAGTCTGGGTGACCCTGCTGTGCCAGGTTCTACCCCTTCTGTTTCTGCATGATGTTGAGGTCTGGAGGGGCCAGGAGATCCAACATGCAGCCATGTACCCACCAGTGTATCTGAACTGATACATACCAGCATCACAGGCCCTCATTCTCCTCACAGAGCACACGCAAAGTAAATGCAGCCACTGAATCAGAGAGAACAATGCCAGCTAGCAGCCTTCTGTCCTTACCGTGAGCAGTGCCTTCCAGAACCACCCCAGGGTGGAGGGCTGAGGGGTGGGAAGGGAGCCTGAACCTCTCTTGTCCACACATGCATTACCTCAGGGATTTCTCGGCAACATAGCAAAACAGGCCATCTCACTCCAATTTTACCAATGGGGCATTGAAACTTTAAATGGAGACATCTATTCAAGGTTTTCAGATGTTGAGAAAGAACAAGAATTTAGGCGGGGCACGGTGGTTCATGCCTATAATCGCAGCATTTTGGGAGGCCAAGGCGGGCATATCACGAGGTCAAGAGATTGAGACCATCCTGGTCAACATGGTGAAACCCCATCTCTACTAAAAATACAAAAAGTAGCTGGGCATGGTGGCGCATGCCGATAGTCCCAGCTACTCAGGAGGCTGAGGCAGGAGAATTGCTTGAACCCAGGAGGC
>NW_016108019.1:58561-75127 GCF_001604975.1 Cebus imitator
GCACTCCAGCCTGGGTAACAAGAGTGAAACTCCGTCTCAAAAAAAAAAAAAAAAAAAAAGAGCAAGAATTTGAACCCAGGCCTGTGATGAGGCAGGGACCACCTTTTAGGAGCCTGTGCCACCGCCCCCAATTCCACTAGCAAGCATGGAAACAAAGGAAAATCTTGAGTTCCTTCCAGGGAAATTCCAGATACCCAGCTCCCCTGAGAAGTAAATAGATAACTTGTTAGGCAGGAAGGTATTAGCCCAAAACAATAGCCAAGGAAATTAGAGTCCAGAGATGTTTGCCTTCCCTTTAGAAACATCTTAACATCTTAACACACATCCTTGAGTTTGTCACTCAGAAACCTGGACCCTCACCTGGACTCGCACCAAATGGATTTGCTGGCCTGCAGACCTCAGATAGAGGGAGCTGAGGGCTGCACTTTGACCACCTTCCTATGTTTTAAATTTCTTCTGCAGGGACCTGGAAGCCACACCCATGAGCTAAATCTAATACTCTTTTCTGCTAACCCCAAATTTTTAGACAAGGTCTCACCTCCTAAGTCAACTAAAAATCAACGAATCTCTGAATCCACCTGTGACCTGTAAGCCCCTGCTTCAAGGTATCTGGCCTTTTTGAGCCAGACCAATTTGTACCCTCCAACTACAGATTTACAGTTTTGTCTAACTTCTGCTTTCCTGAAAATTTACCCCGCCTTTAAAAACCCTTAACTGTGTGAAAGGAAACTGTCTTCTCTTCACACCCGCCCACCCAAATCACTAAGCTAAAGGGAAAACTCAAACCGGGAACTGCTTAGGGCTAGACTGCCTCCCATTCTATGTTAGTCATCCTTCTGTTCTCTGAGATAAATGCTGATCTGATTGCCTCCTTTGGAAAGGCTAATCAAAAACTCAAAAGAATGCAACCATTTGTCTCTTACCTATCTGTGATCTGGAAGCCCCCTGCCCACTTCAAGTTGTCCCGCCTTTCCAGACCTAACCAATGTTCATTTTACATGTGTTGATTGATGGCTCATGTCTCCCTAAAATGTATAAAACCCAGCTGTCCTCTGACCACATTGGGCACTTCTTTAGAACCTCCTGAGGGTGTGTCATGTGCGAATGTCCTCAACCTTGGCAGAATAAACTTTCTAAATTAACTGACATCAGTCTCAAATTTTCAGGGTTCACACCTGCCAGCCATCAGGGAGGTTAGGATTTGAGCATGAGCTGCCTGGTCCCCCTTGCTTCTGTGAATAAACACCTTCCTTTCTAGAGCTGTAACCTCGGTGTGGATATCTGAACTTAACTGCACTGGGCAAGCAGACCCCTATTCAGTTATTTTGTTGCAGGAGTGGCCGCAGGAAACAGATCTCTTGGACACTGAATATTGGAGGAAGGAGTTAATTTGGCCGGGAGCTAGGTGGCATATTTGCCTAATATTCAAGCTCGCCTAACAAAGGAAGTTTCCTTCTTTACATAGGCTTACACTTTAGATGTTGCAGGTGGAAGAATCTTAGGTTTATAGCTTCACATATGAAAAGGGTCTTAGTTTACAGTCTTAGGAATTACATATGAAAAGGCTTTCAGTTTACCGTCTCAGGAATGAAAAGGGGAAGCTTACAGTCTTAGGAATGAAAAGGGGAAGCTTAAGGTCTTAGGAATGAAAAGAGGAAGTTGATCTGAGATGCCTGGGTCTCCCTCTTCATTCCCCCCTTTGAGACCCTCACCACTTTATGATATTAGTGAGAGGTCTCACTTTCATTCTCACTTTCCAGATTTTCTGAAGCAACCGACTGATAATGTTTCATATAATAGACTTGTGATGTCACTTTTTGGCTAACTACCATAGTGATGAATCCCCTAATCATCTGAAGGAACAGGGGAGTAGACAAGGGAGCAGTAAACAAACACCTATTATTATTATAACACTTATGATGAGGGTTTTGAATCCTCCCAAGGATGAGAACCAGCCTCCAAATAAGGACTCAGGGTTGAATTCGTGCCACACCTGTACAGGCATGTGTGCCAGTTTGGTCATGTCTTGCACAATATCCTCCACTGCTTGCCCCTGGTCATCTATGTGCAGACAGCAGTTGGTTAGACTGAATTTTCCCCAGTCTCCTCCTTTGACTGCTAGTAAATAATCTAGGGACAGTGGGTTCTGATAAATCGCATTTCTCATTTGAGTTTCTTGTTAGGCCAAGAGGAACAGAGCTTTGCCTATTTCATTAGTGAGTATTTCCAAAACAGCCTGCAACCGGATGATCTAGCTGAGCATGTAAATAGGAGTCTGGTATCCCCATGAGCCATCCTCGGCCCATGTGGCCAGCCCATAGTACTCAATAATTCTCTCTGGTGGCCACTCATCGTCTGTCCAATTCCCTAGTTTTAGGTCTCTCTTCTTCCTAGCGGAGTAAGCTGAATGCCCTAACAGCTCACCTATCTTACAGATAATAGGAAGAAAGAAGGCTTAATGATGTTTATGACACAGCTACCTGTCCATCTCATGGATTACACACCTTATATTGAGTTCCATTATATAAACAGGTTCTCTTCTGTGACCCCTATAAGAACTGCAGGACAAAAGAGTAACTTTTACCTCCTACCTGGTGTACATACTGAGGGCATTCTTCAAAATTAGTTAACGTTCCTACTGTGCAAGTCCAAATATTAAGAAGAACAAGTCCCACGATGAATCTCCTCATGCTTCGGCCGTGCGTGGACCAGCCAGCTTCCAGGATGTGGCTGGAGCAAGGCTTGTTGTCCTTTTTAAGGTGATTCTGCAGTCCTTGCACTGGTCCAAGTCTCAGCTGTTGCTGGTTTTTACACGGCTGTGGTGGATTCAGGCTGGGATTCCCTCCACCTTCACAACTGTGGGATTGGTCAGGATCAGGTCTGAGGTCCTTTCCATTGTGGCTTTAGAGGGGCTGTACTCCAGTCCTTTATCCACACGTGATTACCTAGTGAAAAAGGGTGAACTGGGGAGAAAAAGGCTTACAGGACATTTGTTATTTACTTAGGTTGAATTATCCTAAGCGATTCTCCTTAGAGCTGGTAACTAGCATTCTAACTCAACCTCTCCCCACTCCCGAGGAGTTCCTAGGAGTGGCCAAAGTAGGGGAGGGAGCCTATGGTGTAAGACTTAATAGGGGAATATCCTGTTTTTCCTAAAGGGGGTGCCTCTAATGTTGAATAACCCCAAGGGAAGTGCCTGCACCCACTCTAATCTTGTTTCCTGTCACACTTTCCCTAAGCTGTTTTTGATGGTCCGGTTCATTTTTTCCACTTTTCCGGAACTCTGAGGTCAGTAGGCAGTGTGCAGTTTCCAGGTGATACCCAAGGCCATTGCTATTTTCCGGACTAAATCTGCCACAAATGCTGGTCCACTGTCTTCCCCAATGCGCAGTGGCAGTCCAAACCTAGGGATAAGATCTCAAAGCAGCACACAGGTTACTTCGTGGGCTCTTTCAGTCCCATCTAGAGTATGTGCACACCAGGGCCAACAAATACTTATGTCCTTCACACTTGGACATTTCAATTAAGTCTACCTGGAGATCTTCAAACGGAGCTGCTCCATAGGCTTGAATTCCAGGGGGAACAGTTGGACACTGCCTTGAGTTGTGTTGCCGACATGTAATGCATCACTGTGCCACAGTTTTGGTTAAGGCTGCTAAGTGTGAGATGTAAAAGTACCGGCCCAACATCTTTTCAAGCAACTCTTGGCCTAAATGAGTGGTCTCATGTACGGCTTGTACAACTGCTGGCCCCTGCAGCTGTGGTGCTGTTCTTTTTCCATCTGGCCGTTGGATCCATCCTTCTTTAATCAGTTGCCCCCCTCTGTCTGGAGAAAGTCTCTTTCCTCCTTAGAGTAAGTAGGTATTAGATCAGGGATCTGGGGAATCAGCAGGGCTGTAACTGCTATTCGGTAGGGAGCAGATGCTGCCCTACGTAGGAGCTGTTGAATCCGCTCGGGAATTTCCCAGGGCCACGGAGGTGTGGGCCCACTGATGTCCTCGGCAATGCACGACCGCCACCCTCCAGGGCTTCCAGACTGCTTCTAGCAGCTGCAAGATTTCATGCTAATACTTCATTTCTTTTCCCCCTGAAGTTAACAGGCCTCTCTCTTTGTACAGTGCTCCATATACTTGGAGAGTCGGGAAGGCATATCGAGTCGTTGTAAATGGTTACAACCTTATCTTTACTCAGCTCTATGGCTTGAGTTAAAGCAATGAGTTCAGCCTTCTGAGCTGAGGTGTCCTGAGGCAGGGATTTGGCCTCCATTACAGTGTCCAGAGTTACCATGGCGTAGCCTGCACATCTTTCCCCTCGTGGATTGACAAAACTGCTCCCATCCACATACAACTCCCAGTCTGCTACTGTCCATGGCTGATCCCCAAGATCAGGCCTGCTGGAATAGACTGTGTCCAGGACTTCAACACAGTTGTGTTCAACGGGACCCTCTGACATTGGGAGCAAAGTGGCGGGGTTTAAGGTATTGCAGACTTCAATGGTGATGCAGGGATTTTCACATAGCAGGCTCTGGTATTTGGTCAGCCTAACATCTGATAACCAGTGGTGCCCTCTGGTATTCATTAGAGTCACTACTGCGTGAGGTGCCTTGATATTTAAGTTCTGCCCCAGAGTGAGCTTATCAGTTTCTTGTGCCAGCAGAGCAGTTGCTGCCAGGGCCCTTAAGCATGGGGCCCATCCTTTGGAAACTCCATCCAGCTGCTTGGAGAGGTAAGCTACAGGCCTGGGCCAAGGTCCTACTGTTTGGACTAGGACCCCAACTGCCACTTTTTCTCTTTCTGCCACATATAATGTGAAGGGCTTTGTTAAATCAGGCAGCCCCAAAGCTGGAACTGACATTAGTTTTGTTTCCAGTTCCTGATAGGCCTAATGCTGCTGGGATCCCCATTCAAAGGGCTCCTTGTCTCCCCGCTTTGTCACATCATAGAGGGGTTTGGCTAGTACTGCGAAGTTTGGAAATCCACAGTTTATAAAACCTACTGCTCCCAGGAGCTCTCTCACCTGCTTTTTAGTCTCAGGTTCTGTCACTTTGCAAGCAGCTTGCTTCCTCTCTGCTTCTAGGCTGCGTTCCCCCTTCCAGATGGTAAGCCTCAGATACTGCATTTGCTGTTTGGAAATCTGGGCTTTCCTTTAGACACTTTATACCCACAGTCCTCCAGGTGCGGAAGTAAGGCATTTGTTTGCGCACCCGACTGCCGTGGGGTATCCCAATAGAAGGTTATCAGCATATGGGGCAGCATGCAAGCAAGAAGCTTCTGGGGGGCGGTCACAGACTGATGCCTTCCCAAGGATGATGAGAGAGTTTTTGAGCTGGGTCCAGGTGTATTGAGTGGTTACACCTGCTTCTGGGTTTCTGCTGAAATGCAAATAGTTTTTGATCCTCTGAGGCCAGGCCAATGCTAAGGAGGTATTCTTTAAGTCCAATTAAGTGAACCAACTATCCTCTGCTGGCAATAATCCCAACTGCATGTATGAGTTGGGTGCAAAACCACACAAGCCTTGCACAGGCCTGGGTGATAATATCAGTCTTCTGCTTCTGGCTACGAAGGCTTCGCCCTCCTTCCCAAGGGACAATGAGAGCCTGGATGACCCCTGCCTAAGGCATTTTAGCTGCAGGGAGTCTCCTTTTTGAATGGGATAGTGGCCCTCGATTTGCACAACAGGTTTTGCCGGGGAGAAGGGGGGTAAGGGCAGTCCATTAAGTACAAGAAAGTCTGTTCTCTTAACACCTTAATAGCTCTAACAATATTGGTTCTATTTTTTTCCATGGGGGGTTACAGGGCTGTCATCTGGACTGTGCGCTCTTTGGGCCCCACTCTCTTTTAGTCCAGTGGCCCTTCCATTAGATTGAACAGAGCCCCTTCACTTTTTATCTGGATCCTCATGCTTAGGATGGCCCTGTTCTCCCATTAACTGTGGGCATTTTTTTCCAATGTCCTATTTCTTGACAAAATGCACACTAATCGCATTGCAGGCGGGCAGACTGTGGGGCTTTCCAGGAACCCCCCTTTTTCCACACTTCTGGGGGCGTTCCTCTCATAGCAGCAGCTGTCAAGTCAGCCTTCCGTTGAGCTTGACATTCCCTTTCCCTATGATTTTCCCTCTGGCTTACCGCCTCCTGGTTTACAGACGCCTGGTTAGCCACTTCCAATAACTAAAGTATTTGTACATGCAAATCCTTCCTGTTTCTGCCACTGCATTTGCCTGGACTTGGGAGTCTGCATTTCTCGGCGGCGAGGGGGATGGTGGTTTCTAGCAGTCTATCCCTTGCCTACTAAAATAGTCGCTGCCTGCTCTCTTAGCCACTTCGGAGGGTTCAAAACTAACTACAACCACGAGTCTATGTACAGAAATTGATCAAGGTGTTCTACTTCGCCGTATATAATCTCATGCCTTATTTTGGAGACAAGGGGCCTGTCTAGGGTCCCCTCTGGGGGCCAACCTACCCTAAATGCTGGCCAATCTTCCCTACATAAAACCCTTAATTTCTCTGGTGTCATAGTTACTTTATAATTCCCACTAAATTCCTTCTTGAAATTTTTCAGCATGGCTTCTAAAGGGTTGGGCTTACTATGGGAGTGAGCCATATTAACAATTCAAAGAAACAATTTCCACAGTTAGGAGAGTGTCAGTTCACTCACAGCAGCTCCTGACTAGCAAGACGCAGTACAGAGCACTCTCCGATTTACATTCACTTCAATCCTTTTACAACACCCAGAGGCTTCTTCATTCAGCCTTCTGTGGCTGATTCTTACAAATAGCTCGACAACACGGATACACATCTACACACACAGACACAAATCCGATTGCTCTCCTTCCAATTCAAAACCATAAGCAAAGGCTTCCAAGGTTACAGAGAGCTAACTTCCAACGTGCCGATCTGGCAACCATGGGTGATCAGGCCATGCTTCCACCCAAAATGGGGTGGGCTACTTTCCCTGGTACAATCTTACCAAATTGTTGGACGACATGAACACACATCCACACACAGACACACATCCGAATGCTCTCCTTCCAATTCAACAGACAGCTACCTTCCAACGTGCCGATCTGGCACCCGCGGGTGATCAGGCCACACTTCCACCCAAAACAGAGTGGGCTGCTTTCCTGGGTACAATATTACCAAATTGCTGGATGACACAGACACACAGACACACATCCGAATTCTCTCCTTCCAATTCAACAGAGAGCTACCTTCCAACGTGCCAATCTGGCACCCATGGGTGATCAGGCCACACTTCCACCCAAAACGGGGTGGGCTACTTTCCTGGGTTCAATCTTACCAAATTCAGTTGTCCAGACTTCCCCAAATTCTCATTCCTCCTCAGTGTTCAGCCACTGGGTGGATCCGGACGGCAGGGCCTTCCTGCTCCACTCTGGCGAGGCTTTTCCACTGGGCAAATACCTGCCCAGGAGCGCTATCAGGATGCGTCACCCCAGGGAGCAGGAGTCCCCCCGCAGGGATGCTCCACAGGGCTAGGCAAACCACCTAAGAGACTTTTTCCCGCCGTCTGCTATCCGAGACTCGCTTCCTGGCCAACGCACCAAAATGTTGCAGGAGCGGTAGCAGGAAACAGATCTCTCGGACACCGAATATTGGAGGAAGGAGTTTATTCGGCCGGGAGCTAGGTGGCATATTTGCCTAATATCCAAGCTCGCCTAACAAAGGAAGGCTCCTTCTTTACATAGGCTTATACTTTAGATGTTACACGTGGAAGAATCTTAGGTTTATAGCTTCACATATGAAAAGGGTCTCAGTTTACAGTCTTAGGAATTACATATGAAAAGGCTTTCAGTTTACAGTCTTAGGAATGAAAAGGGGAAGCTTACAGTCTTAGGAATGAAAAGAGGAAGTTGATCTGAGATGCCTGGGTCTCCCTCTTCAATATAATAGGCCTATTGACCCAAAAGCCAGTGCTCTCTTTACACCTGGGGCTGCCTCCCTCACACACCTGCCCAAAGGGCTAGCAGCAACTGCACTCAAGTGAAGAGATCTAAGCACCTTTGAGCCCTGGAGCAGCAGGCAGGGGCTGCCACCAACATGGGGCCTTTCTGCAGGGGATCCCACAGCCCTTCTCCTTCCCCTTCCTCCTCCCTTGACAATGTGTTCAGGCCCCTCCCCCATCTTTGCACCAAGAAATTCCAATAGATGTTAACCAGCCTAGTGATTTAGTACAGCTTTAGGAACCAGAGCCTTTAAAGTACGGGCTGCAGAGACTCCTCCAGAACAGAGATAAGAACAAGTTTAATAAGTATCCTCTATTTCCCAGGCCTGTTCTTTTTCTGTTGAGTAACTATTTGCAGTAAAAGTTAAGTAAGTTCCTGTTTTCCCACCGGTAATGTATACCGAAGGTCATAAGTCTTGCCTAAGTTGCAACAGTGGTCGCGGCTTAATAAACTGTCTTTGTTCTGCCTCTGTAAGCTCCTTTCCCGCCTTGCAAGTTTCGGGCCACAAATGCCTAACACCCTTCAGTCACATGCAGAAAAGTCAAGCCCAGTCTATGTTCAGGGCTCAGCCTTGGGATGCTAATGGGCTGAGCTGATGACCACCTTAATAAAATCCTCCTGTTTTGCCCATATGTCTCTCCTGTCCCTCAATTCCCACAACATCCTAAGTAAATATACTTTCTCCCATTTTTCTTCAAATGCATACCACTGCCAGTATGTTTCTCTTTATCCCAATTTTTACAAAGACATATGTATAAAAAATACATTTTTAGGCCAGGTGTGGTGGCTCTGAAGAAGGAGACACAGGCATCTAAGATCAACTTCCCCTTTGACTATCATGCTGCAATTTCAATAGAAAAGGCTGACGACTGGCGCCTCCTGTTTCACCTTCCTGTAGGTGGCAGGCTTGGTCTTGGGGAAACTCTCAGGAAGACACTGTTTTTACTTCAAACGAGATCAAACCCAGAACCTTTTCACATGTGAGTCCTAAAACTGTAAACCGGAACCCTTTTGTATGTGATTCCTGAAACTGTAAACTGAAACCTTTTCACACGTGAGTGTTAAGACTGTAAACCCACGATTCTTCCACCACCTGTAATAGCTAAAGTATAAGCCTAAGCAAAGGCGGAAGCTTACTTTGTTATAGGAGCTGAGCTTTGGCCCAATTATTGCTCAGGCTCCGGGGCTGAATAAACTTCTTCCTTCTCCATTCAGTGTTGAAGAGATCTGTTTCCCACAGCAGGTTCTGCTACAGCTCATACCTGGAATCCCAGCACTTTGGGAGGCCCAGGTAGGAGGACTGCTTGAGGCCAGGAATTCAAGACCAGCCGAGACAACATAGTGAGAACTTAACTCTACGAAATTAAAAAAAAAATAGCCAAATTGGAGGCTGAGGCGGGTGGATCACCTGAGGTCAGGAGTTCAAAACCACCCTGGGGAGGCTGGGATGGTGAGGGCGGCAAGCTTGGTCGCAGAGGGAACAGCCTGGGTTGGGGCCACTGTCCCTGCTGCCCTCAGGCTCAGCCTGGCTCCTCTTATTTTTCGCTGCAGATGAACCGGATGACCACAGACCAGGAGTGGGCGCCGGCGTCCAAGCCCATGTGGGAGCGGCCATGGTCGGTGGAGGAGATCCGCAGAAGCAGCCAGAGCTGGTCGCTGATGGCCGCACGGGCGTGAGAGACGGGCCCCGGGGACGCGAGGGCGGCAGGGGTGACGCTCGGCCTGCGCGCGGGAGGACCGGGCCGCGACTGCCCCTGCACCCGGGCCGTCGGGTTGCCTGCCCTCTTAGGAACACAGGCCCCTCATAGCCCTGGAGAATGCCAGCCTGGCAGCCCCTGGCCACCGGGGAGAGGGGCGGACCCGGACCGCGGCCCAGACGCGGCTTCCATTCCTTGGAGATTCTGGCAGTGCCGCTCAGCTCCATCCAGAGGGGAGATCCGTTTCCGTCGCGCTGAGGGATTGCTCCGGCACTAGCGAGGCGATTCTTGCTGGGGTAGGAGACAAGCCAGTATGTGGATATCCTTTAGTGAGATTCTTCAAGTCAGGGGCCCAGGAAGCTCCCTCAAAACTGTAATTCCAGAGTCCTAAATGAATAGGATTTTTGAATAAGAGTGGTGGCTGGTTACCTAACCCTTGCTCTGTGATCTCTGTAGACTGACAACCAAAGATGACTTTTAAAAAGAGACAGGGTTTTGCCCTGTCGCCCAGGCTGGGGTGCAGGTGGCTCAGTCTTAGCTCCCTGCATCCTCCGGGGCTCAGGTGATCTCCTACCTCAGCCACCTGAGTAGCTGGGACTATAGGCAGGCTCCACCACACCTGATTTATTTGCTTTTAGTAGAGATGTGGGTCTTCCTATGTTGTCCAGACTGGTCTCCAGTTCCTGGCCTCTAGCGATCACCCCACCTCAGCCTTCCAAAGTGCTGGGATTACAAGGTGGACCACCACAGCATTAGTTCACTGCCACTCTTTTGATAAGCTTTGTTAGTGATTTTCAATGTCCCTTGGTTTTAGTAGCTGTCAAAAGGAGCATTCAGGCTGGTGGCGGCGGCTGACGCCATCCATCTGACACTCTCGCGACATCTCCGCTGTGATCCCCCAGAAGCCTTTGCCTGCCCTGTAGAAGGCGCAGAGCGCAGGCGCACACTCCGTCCCGCCCTTGCACAGTGTGCTTTCGCCCTCCGTGAATAAATCAAATTAAATGAAGCAAACATTTTTTTTTTTGAAGGCAAATTCCGTGCCGAGAACCATCCCAAGTGATTCCGAGGTCCTCACAAAGTAGATATTATTTAGCTTGAACATTTAGATACAAAAGCGAACATCGTAAGACACAAAAGGTGATATGATGCATGATTATACATTTGCCACATTTTTTTTTCCTAAAGATTGAGTAAATATGCCGGCTGTGGGGGCTCACGCTTGAGGTCAGGAGAGCTAGAATATCCTGGGTACCACGGTGAAACCCGACTCTACTAAAAATACAAAAAACTAGCTGGGCGTCGTGGCGTGTGCCTGTAGTCGCAGCTAGCCGAGAGGCTGAGGCAGGAGAATTGCTTGAACCCAGGAGGCGGAGGTTGCAGTGAGCCGAGATTATGCCACTGCACTCCAGCCTGGCGCCTGGCGATAAACTGAGACTCTGCCTCAAACAACAACAGAAAAATTTGTGGAGACAGGTCTTGCTATATTGCTCAGACAGCTCTCATACTGGGCACAAGCGATCCTCTCACCTCATGTGAGATTACAAGCGTTAAGTCACCATGGTCCAGCCTAGAGCCCAAATTATAACCCACATTATTTACTTCTGACCAGATGTTAAAATGATACTTCTTTCTGTCTCAGTTTCAACAGAGGTCCTCCATACTCGGTTGACAGCTGCTTCCCCACACTCCCCAGCAAAGAAGATCATAGCAGGGTTTTATGAATCACACCCAAGAGTGACTCCTACAGGGGGCAAGGCAACCTCATTACAAAACAACAGGAAAGTAGATTCTGATGCAGAAGCTAAGACAACAATCATAGGCTGTGAGTGGAAGGGAAGCTGTGGAGAGAGAGGCCCACAAAAGTCTCAGAGGAAGTCAGCCTAGAACATGACCACAGGCAGAAGGAGCCCTTAACGCTCCTGTGCCCCATTCCCTCTCAGTTCAGATGCAGCCCCTTGAATGAAACTTCATATAACTCAAAATGTAACTGAGACCACTGTTTTAAATTATCTGAAGGTGACCAACAAAGCTAAGGGACCTGTCTAGATTGCTCAGCTGGCCCACATAGCATGTTTAAACAGATGGGGGACAAGGGAAAATAAAGCTGTTTATCAGTTGCCCACTGATTGTTCAACAGATGACTGTTTGCCCATTTCTGATCTGTCACGAACACACAGCTGACTCCAAGACCCAGGAGAGCAGGGCTCTCTCCTGAGATCTCTCTGGTTCACTGCGGTACCCCCAGGTCCAGTGCACTGCTGGGCCCAAGTGCTCAGTACAGACCTGCTGAGTGAACAAATGTTCTCTATCACAGAAACGGTCAAAAGAGAATCTATGTTGTCATTGTTTTAAGCCATTAAGTTTTGGGTGCTCTGTGCAGAGCCAGAGATAACTGATGCTGAGGCCTTGCTCCCAGGCCACTCTCCATCAGCAAGGCAGAGCCCTGGCCTTGGATTCCCCTCGGCCTGCATGTGGCCTTGGGGGCACTTATTCAGGCTGTCTTGTTCTAACCTGCTTTCAGCTCAGGCAAACACAGAGGAATGTGGGGGACACATCATAGAAGACACTTCCTGATGAAGAGGAAGGAGGGATAAACAGGAACACCTTAAAGAAAAGAAGGGATCTAATTTCAGCTTGAAGGCACATATTTTTTTTATCGTTTACCATCCAGCAGGACGTGGGCAGCAGAGTGCAGACATCACAAACAGCAAGAGTGGCAGCGGTCCCCCGAGTAAGGGTTGCACAGTGACCTGTTACAGAGTTTAGGAAAAATAGAACTTTTATTCATATGTATTTTTGTCTCCCTTTTAAAATGTTTTGTATGCTTTATAATGTGTATTAAATTAATGCATACTTAAGTTATAAATTAAAAGTACACACATATTCAAGTGTTTGCTCAAAAATCTTTTACTGATAGGCAGGGCTACACCATCATAGACTATTAGAGGCCAGAGAACGAGGCCTGGCCTGGGAGCCCTGTGCCTACAAGACGCATGTTACAATATCCATCCACTGACATCACAGGTCTTATTTGGGTCCTTCTTCTCCACCACAGTATACTTGCAGCTCTCCTTCTTAAAGATTTTCTGGCACTTCTCTCTGTCATAACTCACAGGTATAACAACACTGTCATTGAGACAAAACCAGAGCCTGTTAGAAGAGAAAGGACCCACAGCACCCCGCCCGCCCCCGCACAAGTCCCAGCTCTGCTCAGGAAGCCACCCATGCTCCAGCTGGCTGGGGTGACTTAACCAACTTAAAGGCACCCTTTGGCTGGCAGCCCCAGAGTGTGGCCTTCAAGAACATGGACCAGTTTGTACCATGGAGCCACACAGCCCACCCCTGCATTCCATCCTGCAGGCACAGGTCAGCGGTAGGTGCTGACAGGCAGGGGCAAGTCTGGCTACTCTGGAGCTGGGCAGCTTGTTCCAGGCTGGCTCCTCCGACCCTCCCTGTTCAGGAAGTGGCCAGCATATTGTTGCTAGAATGTGGAAAGGGAACAGTTGGCCCAGCCCTGGCTTGGAGGCCTGTTGGCAAAGGAGCTCTCTCAACTAACCGGAGCAAAGAGTCACTCCAGGCCAGTGTCATGGAGCCCCGGGAGAAGCTGTTAAAAATCAGAGACCACCTTTAATTGAGCTGCAATACATACAAATATTTTTGAAGAGTTCTGATGAGATGAGATGGTACTACTTCTAGAATATTTATTTATGCGATCCCAGCTCACTGCAGCCTCTGTCTCCCAGGTTTAAGTGATTCTCCTGCTTCAGCCTCCTGAGTAGCTGGGATTACAGGCACGTGTCACTACGCCCAGGTAATTTTTACATTTTTAGTAGAGATGGGGGTCTCACCATGTTGGCCAGGCTGGTCTTGAACTCCTGACCTCAAATGATCCACCCTCTCCTTGACCTCCCGAAGTGCTAGTATTACAGGTGTGAGCCACCATGCCTAGCCCAATGCTAGAACATTAAGTGAAAAAATCAGCCCACAGAGTTGTGATATAAAATTTGATATTCACTATGTGCAAGAAAAGAAATGTAGAAAAGAGTCATAAAGAAATTATGATAGAAGCCCAGGCATGGTGGCACATACATGTAATCCCAGCTACTCAGGAGGCTGAGGTGAGAGGACAGTTTGAGCCCAGGGGTTTGAGACCAGCCTGGCAACATAGTGAGACCCTGTCTCAATTTTTTAATACAAATAAATAAATATGATAGAATGTTAACAGTTATTACCTTTAAGCAGTCAGGATTGTGAGTAGGTTTTTCTTCTTTTCTCTCTTATACTTTCCAATGGTTCTATAATTCATATATTTTACTTAGAAAATTGGGGGAAATATTTAAAACCTTACATGTTTAAATGTGATTGTTGGCTGGTAGGAATGCAAAATGGTGCAGCTGCTGTGGAAAACAGCTTGGCAGATCCTCCATAAGTTCAACAAAAAATTACCATATGACCCAGCAAGCTACTCCTAGGCATATCCCAAAAGAATTCAAAGCAGAGACTCAAACGTTATATGCCAATGTTTGTATATTGACAATGTTCAGAACAACATTACTTACTTTAGCCAACAGGTGGAAGCAACTCAAGTGTTCATCAACAAATAAATGGATAAGCAAAATGTGGTCTAGCCATGCCATGGAATATTATTCTGGCAGAAACAGGAAGCAAGTACTGATAACTTCCTACAACATATATGAATCTTGACAACATGCTGAGTGAAGTAGGCCAGACACAAAAAGACAAACACGATGTGATTCTATTTATATGAAATATCTAGACTAGGCAAATTCACAGAGATAGAAAGTAGATTTGAGGTTACCAGGGGTTTTGTGGAAGGGGGTCTCTAAGTTACTGTTTACTGGATATAGCTTCAAGTTGGACTCATTAAAAAGTTTTGCAAGTAGGGTTTATGGTTGCACAATACTGTGAATATATTTAATGCCACTGAATTCTATGTTTAAAAATGGTTAAACTGGCACATTTTATGTAGTATACATTTTACCACAATTAATAAAAGTTAAAAATAAAGTGGTGTTTGTTGAAGAGATACAATTCTTTCTTTTCTTTCCTTTCTTTTCTTTTTTTTTTTTCTTTTTTGAGACAGAGTTTCGCTCTTGCTGCCCAGGCTGTAGTGCAATGGTGCAATCTGGGCTCACTGCAGTCTCCACCTTCCGGGTTCAAGTGATTCTCCTGCCTCAGCCTCCTGAGTAGCTGGGTTTATAGTCATGTGCCACCATGCCTGACCAATTTTGTATTTTTAGTAGAGACATGGTTTCTCCATGTTGGTCAGGCAGGTTTGGAATCCTGACCTCAGGTCATTCACCCAGCTCAGCCTCCCAAAGTGCTGGGATTACAGGTGTGAGCCACCATGGCTGGCCAAAGAGATGAAATTCTTTTATTCATGGTAGGAAGTGAAATGGTGAATCACTGCTGCCTGTGTACAAGTACAAGCTGGTAAGGCAAAGGGCATATTACTGGATGCTTATTTTAGTTTAAACCAGACTTAGCTCTGTAGGTGAAGCAGCAGAGAGAGAGGGGGAGGAGAAACTGTCAACATCAGGTGTGCAGCTGTCCAGAGCCAGTGGTCGGATGGCCTTGGCCTTTTGTCTTCCACTCCCTTTTCCTCACCCAAGTCAGGGAGCCAACCCTGGGCTAAGCCCGGGCAGCGTGGAGGCCAGGACATCTCCTACGCCCTGCCAGGGAGCCTCTGCCTGGGCCCCCAGCCTCAGGCTCCACTGCCACCGAGCACCTTGAGATCTGGGCAGTGTCCCGTAGAGGGTGCAGTGGGTCCAAAAACTGCTTCCAGAAAAAGCTAATCAAAGTCTGTATTTTTCCACGGAGGAGAAAAAAGTTCATGAGAAAAACAAACTTGGTAGGAAGTGAGGCAATTCCAGGGAAGAAGGGGTGGTTCATTTCCCCCGTGTGCAGCAGTGTGCTAAGTGGAACAGGGAACATGGTGGGAGAAAGGAAAGGGCACCCTAAACCTGACCAGGTGTCGGTTACTGCCCCAGGCTTGCAGGACACGGAATTGGCACAGAGAAGGCTTTAAGTGTTTGTTGGGTTAAAGAATGTATATGCAATATCTCATTTAATTCTCATAGCCACCTAATTATCCCTGATTATACTGTGAAACAGAGGCTCAGAGACATTCAGAAACTTAGGGTCACACAGCTAGTACACAAGGGAATGAAGATTCAGACTCAAGTTACTCTGACTCCAATATCGAGGTTCTTCCCTGTTCCCTGCAAGGAGCAGCCTGGCCCTTTTCCGCACCAGGCCCACAAGAATCCAAGCCTACAGTGGAAAATCCTAGAAGAGGTCAGGGATGCCAAATCTGGGTGACATGGATGCCTTAGCCACCAGGGAGCCGTGCTCCTATCTTAGGAAGGGACCAGTCACCAGTGCTTCACCTCGCTGTGATACAATCACACTCCACCAGAGTCACATCAACGCTTGCTATAAAGACAATGTCAAGTCTCTGGAGCCACAAAATCAAAGCTTAGCTATAAAACCCAGTGGCCTGACCAATGTGATGCCTGGGAGTCTGCTCTGAGCAGCCAGCCAACTCCCAGTCCAATTCCTCTTGTTCCATTAGGCACCTAGCATAGGTCCTGCTCAATAAATGTGGCTGGAACTCTCCAGACACTTCAAATTCAGTAGGACTCAGGTGTTCTCATCTAAGTCAAGTGCTTGCTTCTCTACTCACGGTGTCCTCATGAGACTCTCAAGACACCTGCTAAAATTCAGATTCCTAGCCCTTCCCCAACAGATTCTGATGAGACTTACAGAGAGCAACATGAAATTCGTTTTTCGCCACAACCACATCTCTCACAGTTGTCAGTCCGCCACCTCGAGTTTATTGGGTGATTGTTTCCATTGAGATCCGTGCATTCTAAAACCATACACA
>NW_016108019.1:75547-97514 GCF_001604975.1 Cebus imitator
AAAAAAAAAAAAAAAAAAAAAGATATCAAAGAATGGTGCTCTTGGATTCACCCATGGCTAATTCCAGTACAGTTCAGTTCACGCTACTGATAACGTTTTCTTATAGAAAGCTTACATCCTTCTGACTTTTATTTCAGAACAGGTATTTCAAGAAAAAAATAAGGCCCTTTTCTTCAATGAGTTAGCCATAGGAGCCTAGGGGTACTTGGGACCAAGGTTTTTCTTGCTGGATTATCTCTCAATAAATATCTCACTTCTACACTTCCCTTTGCTTTGCATCAGTGGTTTTCAACCTTGGGTGCACATGTGAAACATCTTGGGTACTTGAAAAACATCTTCCATGTCTCAGCCCTACCCTAGAACAGTGGAGTCTATCCCTGGGTGCAGGGCCCAGGCCGCTGTAGTCTTAGAAGCCTCCTAAAGTGAGGCCAGGTACAGTGGCCCACGTCTAAAATTTCAACAGTTTGGGAAGCCGAGGCGAGCGTATCACCCGAGGTCAAGAGTTCGAAGCCAGCCTGGCCATCATGACGAAGCCCCGTCTTTACCCAAAATACAAAAATTAGCTGCTCCTGGTGACAGGCACCTGCAGTCCCAGCTACTTCAGAGGCTGAGGTGGGAGAATCGCTGAAACCCAGGAGGAGGAGTTTGCAGTGTACCGAGATCTCACCACTGACCCTAGCCTGGGAGACAGGGTGAGACTGTCTCAAACAAACAACAACAACAAACACAAAGGTTTTTATCTGCAGACAGGTCCATCTGCCAGGCTGCAATAACATAATAAATATTGAAAAGTCAAGACTTACCTTTGATTGTCTCTCCTGGAACTACCTTATTGGATATGAAATAGCATGATGCATTGCATAAAGTCACAAAGGTGGCAAAGATCACAAAACCGCCCAGGAGAACGTTCTGTAATGTGAAGAAAGATCAGGGTGAAGAATGAATTAATTCAGAGGATAACCCTTTACTGAGTGCTGTGTACCAGGACCTCTGCTGGGCTCTGGTAGAGGTTATGAGGTGGAGCTCCTAACCTCAGGTGACTTAGCGAGGACGCAAGACCCGCACAAGTCACTAGCATGAACTACAGAAAGAGGCAAACAGGAGTCACCAGGCATAGGGCAGTAATGATATGTGGGCTGTTTCACTGCAGAGGAAGTTCAGGAGACCTTTATAGATAAGGCAATCTTTAGCCACTTTGCAGAACATGTAAGAGTTAAAGGACAGAATGAGGAGTTTCATGAAAAGAATGAAACGTTAACAAAGATAGAGAAGAGAAGCAACAAACATATATAGTTGAAGGCTTATTGTAGTTAACTGGATTAGCTGGAGATATGACTGGAAAAATAGGTTGAGGCCACGCTGTGAACACAGAGGGTGAGGCTAGGAAGTTCATTTCCCAGATCATAAAGGCATCTTTGATGGCTCCATGAACAAACCAGTAATCTAGGCTGAAATTGTAGAACAAGGAAAAGTATCTAGTTGACCTTGTCATCTTTTTGAGATGAGCGAAATAAACAAACTTTAATATGGTAATTTCTGGGAACTCTTGAAAGGGAAGATGGTGTTCAATGAAATATATAGGAGGCCATTGGTTTGGACTGAGCTCCTGCACTAGGCCGAATAGACAAAACCAAAACGCAGTTGCCCATGCTGAAGTTCTCTGCTACTAAGCCAGAACTAAGTTGCTTATCCAACCTTCTAAGAAATCAGGAGAGACTGAGAGGTAATAGCCAAATGCCCAACAGGCCAGTTTTAGCTGACATGATAAGAAAGTCCCTTCTGCTTTAATTTTTATAAGCAACGTCACTTCAAAAACACCAATTCAGTGTCTAGTCTATGTTTCTGCTTTCCTGGCTCTATTCTGTCTATAAAGGCAAACCTCTCTGGTCAGCTCTTTAGAACACTCCACCTATTTTATGGAATAAGGTGTTGCCAGATTCTAGACTCGTAAGTAAAAGTCAATCAAGGGCCGGGCGTGGTGGCCCATGCCTGTAATCCTAGCACTTTGGGAGGCCGAGGCAGGTGGATTGCTGGAGCTCAGGAGTCTGAAACCACCCTGGGCAACATGGTGAAACCTGTTCTCTACTAAAATACAAAAAAATTAGTGAGGCATGGTGGCCTGCACCTGTTATCCCAGCTACTCAGGAGGCTGAAGCAGGAGAATCGCTTGAGCCCCGGAGGCAGAGGTTGCAGTGAGCCAAGATTGTGTCCCTGCACTCCAGCTTGGGTAATACTGTGAGACTCTGTCTCAAAAAAAAAAAAAACGAAGTCAATTAAGATCTTTAAACTAAATATGTTGTATTTTTGTCTTTTGACAATGGGAATGAAAGCATTTATTCTGTAAGATTCCTGAAATTAATTATGAAGTGATGCCACTTGACATAGAATGTGGCTCATATAAGAATAGACAGATAGGGGCCAGGCTCGGTGGCTCATGCCTGTCATCCCAGCACTTTGGGAGGCTGAGGTGGGCAGATTACCCAAGATCGGGAGTTTGAGCCTAACCAATACACAGAAACCTTGTCCTACTAAAAATACAAAATTAAGCAGATGTGATGGTGCATGCTTGTAATCCCAGCTACTTGGGAGGCTGAGGCAGGAGAATCACTTGAACCTGGGAGGTGGAGGTTGTGGTGACTGACCTGAGATAATGCCGTTGTACTCCAGCCTGGTCAATAAGAGTGAAACTCTGTCTCAAAAAAATAAAAAGAATAGGACAATAGGGAGGGCACGATGGCTCACTCCTGTAATCTCTGCAATTTGGGAGGCTGAGGCCGGCACATCACTTGAGCTCAAGAGTTCAAGACCAGCCTGGGCAATATGGTGAAACCCCATTGCTACCAAAAATACAAAAATGAAGTCCTGGTGCTGTTGCTCACACCTGTAATCCCAACACTTTGGGAGGCTGAGCGGGACAGACCACCTGAGGTTGGGAGTTTGAGACCAGTCTGACCAAATGGAGAAACTCGTCTCTACTAGAAACAAAGTTAGCCAGGTGTGGTGGTGCATGCCTGTAATCTCAGCTACTCAGGAGGCTGAGGCAGGAGAATCACTTGAACCCATGAAGTAGAGATTGTGGTGAGCTGAGATCGTGCCATTGCACTCCATCCTGGGCAACAAGAACAAAACTGTGTCAACAACAACAAAAAAATCATACAAAAATTAGGTGGGCGTGGTGGTGTGTTCCTGTAATCTCAGCTACTTGGTGGCTGAGATGGGAGAATTGCTGGAGCCCAGGGCGTTCGTGCCTGCATCAAGCCATGACAGCCCCACTGTACTCCAGCCTGAGTGACAGAGTGAAACCCTGTCTTTAAAAATAAAAAAGACAAACACAGAGTTCTAAATAGAGAACCTAGAAAGTTCCAAAGGTAGGTGGATAAGGTGAAAAAGAAAAATTAGAAAACCAGAAAGTATAAATATATGTAGAAGTCTGTTATAAAATAAACATGGTCTTTGAGATCTGTAGAGAGGAATTATTCAATAAATGGTATTAGAACAAGTGGTGAACTATTTAGGGAAGAAACAAAGTTAATTTCCTACTCGAGTCCCCATTAGTGAAACAAACTCTAAAAGGATTCAAGGGTTAAATTTTTACAATGAGATCATAAAATAAATACAGCATATATATGTAAATACTTATTCTAACCATAAAAGACAAAGAGATTTCAGAATATAAATGTAAGAACATAATTGAAATTAGAAAAATATCAAATTTGCAGAACAATATCATTATATACCAATGGGAAAAGTAAAACGCCTTTTTTTTTTTTTTAGACAGAGTCTCACTCTATTGACCAGGCTGAAGTGCAGTGGTGTGATCACAGCTCACTGCAACCTCCACCTCCCGGGTTCAAGTGATTCTCCTGCCTCAGCCTCCTGAGTAGCTGGGACTACATTTGTGTGCCACTACATCCTGCTAATTTTTTTGTATTTTTAGACAGGAAGGGTTTCACTGTGTTAGCCAGGATGGTCTTGATCTCCTGACCTGGTAATACTCCCACCTTGGCTTCCTAAAGTGCTGAGATTACAGGCATTAGCCACCATGCCCAGCCTAAAAAAATCTTTTTTTTTTTTTTTTAAGACAGAGTTTTGCTCTTGTTTCCCAGGCTGGAGTGCAATGGCGTGATCTCAACTCACTGCAACCTCTGCCTCCTGGGTTCAAATGATTCTCCTGCCTTAGCCTCCCGATTAGCTGGGATTACAGGCACGTGCTACCATGACCAGCTATTTTGTATTTTTAGTAGAGACGGGGTTTCTCCATGCTGGTCAGGCTGGTCTCAAACTCCCCACCTCAGATGATCCACCTGACTTGGCCTCCTTAAGTGCTGGAATTACAGGTGTGAGCCACCACGCCCAGCTGAAAAACATCTTAAACAGAAAAATGGCAAGAGAAATAAAGTGGCAAGAGAAATAAAGTTTCTTAAACACACACACACACACACACACACACACACACACACACACACACAAATGATTAATAAACACATGAAAAAGTTCAATTTACTGATCGCAAAAGAAATGTAAATATGTAGATAAAATAGAAACATAATGAGATGCCAAGAATAATCACTGAATTTATAATACCCAGAGGGAAATAGAGGCATCTATGGGAGGTGATATGCACAAGGATGATTTACTTTAACAACTGTTATGAGAGCAATTCGCTACTATATATCCACATTCCTAAAACTGTTTACAACATTTGATTTCACCTTTTCATCTCCAAGATGTGATCCTAAAAATGGCACAGAGATAGACTCCTCCACAAGGATGCTCACTGCAGTGGAAAAAATGGAAAGAAACCACATGCCCAAGAACAGAGCTGGTGGAGAACAGTGACTCAGAAAAACACCTGGTGAGCCAGCAAGGTAGAAGGTGAAGTCACCTGAGCAAATGATCACGTGTCATTACACAAAGTGAAGCAGGCTATGAAATGCGTGATTCCCATGACTCGGAGAGAGACGCACAGAAAACACTGAAGGTTTTGTACCAAATAACAAGTCATTTTTGATTGGTAGGATTATGACAATTTTCTTCTTTGGACTTTCTCTCTTATTTTCTAAATTTTCGACAGTAAAATGTATGGAGTTTATAGCAAGGAAGAAAGAAAAAGAAGAAAGAAAAGAAAGAAAGAAAGAGAGAGAAGGAAGGAAGGAAGGAAGGAAGGAAGGAAGGAAGGAAGGAAGGAAGGAAGGAAGGAAGGAAGGAAGGAAAGAAAAGAGAAAGAAAGAAGAAAGAAAGAAGAAAGAAAGAAATTCTTTAAAAACAACTCAAAACCCTGATATATTCAGCTCAAGCCAGGACTTGGAGTGGCACTTATTCTGTTTTATTCTTCTTTTGCCTAACCTTCAGCTCAAAATCATTGTGGAAGCCTAAACATTTTTTTTATTATAAATTCTTTTTTTTTCTTTTTAATTGTACTGTAGGTTCTGGGGTACATGTGCAGATCAGGCAGGATTGTTGCATAGGTACACACGTGGCAATGCGGTTTGCTGCCTCCATCCCCCGTCACCTACATCTGGCATTTCTCGCCATGTTATTCCTCCCCAACCTCCCCATTCCCCCACCGTCCCTCCCTTGGCCTCCGCCAACAGACCCCAGTGTGTGATACTCCTCTCCCTGTGTCCACGTGTTCTCATTCAACACCTATGTATAAGTGAGAACATGGCAGTGTTTGATTTTCGGTCCTTGTGTCAGTTTGCTGAGAATGATGATTTCCATATGCATCCATGTCTCTACAAAGGACATGAACTCATCATTTTTTATGGCTGTGTAGCATTCCATGGTGTATATGTGCCACATTTTCCTTGTCCAGTCTATCATCAATGGGCATTTGTGTTGGTTCCAGGTCTTTACTATTGTAAACAGTGCTGCTATGATCACACATGTGCATGTGTCTTTATAATAGAATGATTTATAATCCTTTGGGTATATACCCAGTAATGGGATGGCTGGGTCAAATGGAATTTCTATTTCTAGGTCCTTAAGGAAGAGCCACACTGTCTTCCACAATGGTTGAACTAGTTTACACTCCCACCAACGGTGTTCCTATTTCTCCACATCCTCTCCAGCATCTGTTATCTCTAGATTTTTTAATGATCACCATTCTAATTGGCCTGAGGTGGTATCTCAATGTGGTTTTGATTTGCATTTCTCTAATAATCAGTGATGATGAGCATTTTTTCAAATGTTTGTTGGCCTCATATATGTCTTCATTTGAAAAGTGTCTGTTCATATCCCTCGCACAGTTTTGGATGGGTTTGTTTGTTTTTTTCTTGTAAATCTGTTTTAGTTCTCTGTAGATTCTGGATATTAGCCCTTTGTCAGATGGGTAAACTGCAAAAATTTTTTCCAATTCTGTTGGTTGCCGGTTCACTCTAATGATTGTTTCTTTTACTGTACAGAAGTTCTGGAGTTTAATTAGATCCCATTTGTCTATTTTGGCGTTTGTTGCCAATGCTTTCGGTGTTTTAGTCATGAAGTCCTTGCCTATGCCTATGTCCTGAGTGCTTTTGCCTAGGTTTTCTTCTAGGGTTTTTATGGTGTTAGGTCTTATGTTTAAGTCTTTAATCCATCTAGAGTTAATTTTAGTGTAAGGTGTCAGGAAGGGGTCCAGGAGACCTAAACTTTTTTCCCCAAAAAAGTAAGCCTTGTTCACAGTATTTTCACTCCCTTCTTACAGAAAGAAGGCTCTGAGGGACGGAGGATCATTAGAAGCTTGGAGATCTTGTTCACTGAGTCACAAAGCAGGAGAGTCAACAGGGACAAGCAGGGCTGCAGCCCAGGACAAGTGACACGTGCAAAATCCCCAAATCTCCTGCAGCTCTAGAGCAAAGGCATGAGATTGAACAACTGGGGATGGAGCCCAAACATGGTGACAGCAGAGAGAAAATTATTTCATTAAGAGATTTCCCACTTGACAGTGTCTCAGAAATAGGCTGACACTGACTCTCTTTCTCTCTCTCTCTCTCTGAAGCTCAGTTTTCCTCCCCTGTAAAAAGAGGGGTTCTCCCCCTTGGGAAAGCATTAGAGTTACCCAGGGAGCTAATAGGAAACACACAATCTCAGGCTCACTGAAGAAAGAAAAAGCCAGTGCCTCCGTATATTTACCTATGTGAGAACCCAGGAACAATGCTCAACCCAGTGCTGCTTTAATGTGCATATAAATTCCTGGGAGGGTATTTTGTTTTTTTGTTTTTCTTTGGAGATGGAGTCATGTTCTGTCACCCAGCCTAGAGTGCAGTGGCGCAATCTCAGCTCACTGTAACCTCTGCCTCGGGGTTCAAGCGATTCTCCTGCCTCAGCTTCCCGAATAGCTGGGATTACAGGTGTGCACCACAATGCCTGCCTAATTTTCTTATTTAGTAGAGATAGAGTTTCAATATGTTGGCCAGGCTGGTCTCAAATTCCTGACCTCAAGTGATCTGCCCACCTCAGCCTCCCAAAGTGCTGGGATTATGGGCATGAGCCACCACACCCGACCAGAGAGCTTATTCAATAACATGCAGATTCTGCTTCAGTAGGTCTACAGACTTACATGGAAGCTCCCAGGTGATGCCCACGCTGCTGGTCTGAGGCCCACCTCTGAGTAGAGAGACTCTAAAGCTCCTTTTCATTCTTGTCTTCTATTCTGCCACCAGCCTTCCCTCCCTTCGTGTCTTCCTTTCCTGCATTTAGTAACGATGAGCCCCTGATGTGTGCAGACACAGGAGAGTACACCACCATGACAGCATGGGCTAGGGTTTTCTAGATGGTGCAGCTTCATGGTCAGCCTTAAGGTGAAGCAGACAGGCGGTGCCCTTAGATGTTGTGTCTCTTGGGCCAGGCGCGTTGGCTCACGCATCTAATCTCAGCACTTTGGGAGGCCCAGGCAGGTGGATCACGAGGTCAAGAGATCGAGAGCATCCTGGCCAACATGGTGAAACCCCATCTCTACTAAAATACAAAAATTAGCCGGGTGTGGTGGCACACGCTTGTAGTCTCAGCTACCCAGGAGGCTGAGGCAGGGCAATTGCTTGAGCCCGGGAGGCAGAGGTTGCAGTGAGCCGAGATTTCACCACTGCACTCCAGCCTGGCGACAGAGCAAGACTNGCTTATTCAATAACATGCAGATTCTGCTTCAGTAGGTCTACAGACTTACATGGAAGCTCCCAGGTGATGCCCACGCTGCTGGTCTGAGGCCCACCCCTGAGTAGAGAGGCTCTAAAGCTCCTTTTCATTCTTGTCTTCTATTCTGCCACCAGCCTTCTCTCCATTCCTATCTTCCTTTCCTGCATTTAGTAACCATGAGCCCCTGATGTGTGCAGACACAGGAGAGTACACCACCATGCCAGCATGGGCTAGGGTTTTCTAGATGGTGCAGCTTCATGGTCAGCCTTAAGGTGAAGCAGACTGGCAGTGCCCTTAGAAGCTATATCTCTTTAGGTAAATTACCGCTCCTGGAAGGGTCTTACCGCATGATCAAGAGTTAGGGGTCTGGTCAGACATAAACGGCTCATGCCTGTAATCCCAGGACTTCAGGAGGTCGAGTGGGGAGGTTCACTTGGGCCCAGGAGTTAGAGACCAGCCTAGGCAACATAGCAAGAACTCATCTCTACTAAAAATATGTATATATATATATATATATATATACACACACACACATATATATATATACACATATATATATATATCTGCAAAATGGTGTAAACAAAAAAAATAAGAAAAAAAAGAAAAAGTAAAATTAAAAAAAAAGCTTTTAAATTACTAAATAAAGACTTGGGGATCCTCAGGATCGCGGGCAGGCAGGGGTATTGCCAGCTGTGCAGCTTGCTAAGTTCCTGTGAAGCTGCATGGAGGATGGGCGGGAGGAGCCAGTCGAGTGGAGATGGGGAGAACCCCCTCACCTCCCCAGTTCTGCCTCAGGACAGTTTCTGAGAGCACGTTTGTCTTGCGGCATGACCCAGAGGAGGTCCGCTCTTGAGGACCCACTCCCTGGTTCCTCCCACTCGGCTGGCTGTTTCTTGCCTCATCTCCCTTGCAGCTCTGAGAGCAGCCCAGTTCATTCCCTGGCATTAGCAAAGAAGGTTTTACGAAAGATCAAGTTTAAGATGCAAGAAAAGCCTGCATGGGTTTTTATAAATTTTGAAGCAAAATTCTTTCTTGGCCAGGCACAGTGGTTCACACCTATAATCCCAGCACTTTTGGGAGGCCGACGTGGGCAGATTGCTTGAGCCCAGGAGTTCAAGACTAGCCTGGGCAGCATAGTAAAATCCTGTCTCTACAAAAAATACAAATATTAGCTGGGCATGGTGGCTCGCCTGTACACCCAGCTACTCAGGAAGCTGAGGTGGGAGGATCACCTGAGCCCAAGAAGGTTGAGCCTTCAGTGAATCGGTCCTGGAAGGAAAAACAACTTGGATCTTAGAAAACAGAACCAGTGCTAAATTCAATAAGAATTTCCCAAGCTCCAGACTCTCATACTCTGTACATTGAATTGCAGGTAATAACAAAAGATTCCTAACTAGGTTTCATTTACCATTCAATGCTGTGCAGTAGAAGCACACATCACAGCATATTAAATAAGGAATACATACTGTTTTTGCTTTTCTGGCCTTTGTATATAAAACCAGTTACCTACCATTGTGACGAGCAGGACTCCTATAGGCAGGTACATCCAGGAAAAGTCACATCAAACTTTTATACTGACTAGGGCAACCACGCATTTGAGACCATTGGGAATGATAACAAGGTGGGAACACATTGTGTGTTTACAGAGGGTTGACTATCAACAGGAAAGTATGGTTTCAGATGATTTATGAGTTACTAATCAATCAGATCTCCACCCCAGTTATATGTTTACTTTGTCCCCATCCTGATCTGAATTTGCTCCTGACCTAAAAAAGCAGAGGAAGAGAGAACTCCTCTTTGCTAAGCCTTCATTCTGTGCTGGTGGATTGCTAGCATGTGATGTATGACATGTCCTTATTTAATTTCACACACAAAGAAACAGAGCCTCAGGGATGCCAGTCACAACAGCCAGGAGGTGAAGGTGGTCTTCCTGAAGGCATAAGAATAGCCCACCAGGCCTGCATCTGTGGCCCAGTTGACACTGCCCTTACGGTCTGGCATGAGAACAGAAAGAGGTCAAGCCATCCTGCAGGGCACAGGAGAGCAAGATCTACATACAGCGCAAGTTTCTGTGACAAGCTTAATCGCTGGACCTTTGTAGAGCCCTCCTTGAATCGGTCCTGGAAGGAAAAACAACTTGGATCTTAGAGAACAGAATTAGTGCTAAACTCAATAAGAATTTCCCAAGCTCCAGACTCTCCTACTCTGCACATTGAATTGCAGGTAATAACAAAAGATTCCTAAACAGGTCACACTTACCTTCAATGCTGTGCAGTAGAAGCACAAATCACAGCATATTAAACAAGGACTACACATTCTTTTTTGCTTTTCTATCCTTTGTATATATAACCAGTTACCTACCATGTTGACGAGCAGGACTCCCATAGGCAGGTGCATCCAGGAAAATTCACATTAAACTTTTATACTGACGAGGGCAACCACACATTTGAGATCATTGGGAATGATAACAAGGTGAGAACATATTGTGTGTTTACAGAGGGTTGAGTATCAACAGGGAAGTATGGTTTCAAATGATTTATGAGTTACTAATCAATCAGATCTCCATCTCCACCTTGGTTATGCGTTTACCTTGTCCCCACCCTGATCTGCGTTTGCTCCTGACCTAAAAAGGCAGAGGAGGAGGGAACTCCTCTTTGCTGAGCCTTGGCTCTGCGCTGGTGGATTGCTAGCAAGTGATGTATGACATGTCCTTATTTAATTTCACACACAAAGAAACAGAGCTTCAGGGATGCCAGTCACAACAGCCAGGAGGTGAAGGTGGTCTTTCTGAAGGCATAAGAACAGCCCACCAGGCACACCAGGCCCACCAGGCCTGCGTCTGTGGCCCAGTTGACACTGCCCTTAGGGTCTGGCATGAGAACAGAAAGGGGTCAAGCCATGCTGCAGGGCACAGAAGAGCAAGACCTACATACAGCTCAGGCTTCCCCGACAAGCTCAATCACTGGACCTTTGTAGAGCCCTCCTAGAATCCGTAGTCTACTCCCTGCTGCATCAAGCAGGCCTTCCTTCTCTTCATTCCACCGCGGTCTCCTCCCAAACAGCCGCACCTGCCCTCATCATGGCCAGGACGGCCTTGGGGAACAGCAACAAGCAGAACCTCCGAGGGTGCCGGAGGGACTCACTACTTTATCCGTTTGATCTGGCCACAACAGAACACCGCAACTGGTGGCTTTGACTAAAGAAACATAATTGCTCACAGTTCTGGAGACTAGAAATGTGAGGTCAGGCCATTGGGGCAGCTCGTTTTCCTCTGAGGCCTCTCTCCTTGGTTTGCAGAAGGCCAGGCCCTTGCTACCTCTTACATGGCACGCATCCCTGGTGACTCTGTGTGTCTGAATTCCCTCTTCTTATGAGGACACTAGCTGTATTGGGTTAGCGTCCACTCCAACGATCTCATTTTACTTAAGTCCCCTCTTTAAAGGCCCTGTCTCCATTACAGTCACATTCTGGGATATTGGGGCTTAGGGCTTAAACCTATGAATTTTGGGGGGATGCAGTTGAGCTCATAGCACAATTTTATTCCAAAAAGTCCCCCCACTCCCCACCACAGCTTGCTACAGTTCCAGAAATTTAACCCTGACTTCCCTCTGCCCACAGATGAGAGTTCACGCTCCTCACCAGGGGTCCTTGAAGCTCTGAGCTGGCCACAGTGACCCTTTCCAGCACCCTCCTCTACCCTCCCTAAAATCAGCCCCACCACCCATAACACAGCTTGGGGTCACTCTCCTGCTCCTTGAAGAGCTGTGGTGCTGTCTGGCTGCCTCCCCACTCACCAAGGGGGCCACACACTTCTGCCTTCACCTGCATGAGATTGAAGTGTGCATCGACTCTAAGTTCCCAGAAATCAGGGCACATTCGTCATGCACTGTAGCCCCTTGGTTTCTTTAAGACTGCAAGTTTGAAGAACTTCCCTCAGTGTGAAGTGGAAAGTTCTTACTTTGGGAGTGGCTAGGACTTGCTGCCCTCACCTCCTTGCCTGCAGGGCACAGGCATGAACCTCAGCTCCGCAAACACTCTCATCCCAGCAAGGCCTCTTCAGAGACGGGTCAAGGACACTGGAATCCCGCAGAATCTCCCTGGGAATGACGGTGTGGAGGGTTCTGGCTCTCAGGGCAAGGGTTTCTGAGTCCCCTGTGCAGTGTTAGCGCATGGGGGCCGTGACCGTGACTGGTAGCAGGGTGGTCATGCTGGAGCCGTGCAGCAGTGTGGTTTCAGTGCTCTACCTGACCTTGTGCCAACAAAGCCGGTGCCTCTGGCCTTTAGTAGAGGCTTGAATTCTCTAATCAATCTCTTTCCAGCTCAAACCATCTAGAGCAATTTCTATTGTTTGCAGTAAGAACTCTGTGACCAAGACGGTGACTGTGACCTATTCCTGTCAGTGTCCCTCCCAGTGACCGGCAGGGTGCCTGGCACAAAACAGCTGCCCAGAACAGGATTTCACTGGGTTATCTCAGCTATTCCCAAGTAAAAAATATCCTGGCATGACCAACCCATACCATTGCTGAAATCTCCTGCTCCCAGGGCTTGAGAAAGGGATGCTGAGGACAGGTGTGGCCAGCAGCCCACAGGGAGGAAGGCAAAACTGAAATGAGCAGCGCTTCCCGGGTGTGACAGCCAGAGCTGACCGAACCAGCCTAATCTGTTTTCAGTCTTGATCCTCCCTCAACTCCCATCCTTACAGATGGAACCAGCTTGTTTTTCTTTAATTATTTCTTTTTCTTTTCACTTATTAATTTTGTTGAAAGACCAAGTCTTGCTCTGCTGCCCAGGCTGGGGTGCAGTGGCACCATCATAGCTCACTGTAACCTCCAATTCCTAGACTCAAGCAATCCTCCCGCCTAAGCCTCCCAAGTAGGTGGTCTACAGGTGCCCACCACCACACCCTGCTAATTTTTACATTTTTTATAGAGACAGGGTCTTGCTATGTTGCCCAGGCTGGTCTTGAACTCCTGGACTCAAGTGATCCTCCTGCCTCCACCTCCCAAAGTGTCAGGATTGCAGGCATAAGCCACCATGCCTGGACCGATTATTAGTTTAATGGCTGCCTTTTATTCCATGGAATGATTTGGGCCATCACTGATTTGGTCAGGTCCCTCTTGTTGAACACGCACATTGTATCTGACCTTGTTTTCCTATAATTTGGAACACTGTTGAAATCCAGGTCCATCTGATAAAAATTTCCCACATTTATACTAATTTCTTTAAGATAAGTCTATAGAGGTAGAATTTTGGGGTAATAGAAAATTATAATTTTCTCAAATTATCACCTGTTATTCTGATAGGTGGGAAATGTTTTGTGTTAATTTATTTTTCTTTGCTAATTGGCAAGATTAGACATTTTTTTGTATATGTTCTGAGAAATTGTTTTTCTTCCTTTCTGAGTACCCTGTTCACTCATGTCTTTTAACTATTTTTCCATTTAGGGTATTTATATGTTTCTTCTGGGCCTGAGCCTTAATATATTAAGGCTCCTAATATATTAAAGATGTTAACATTCAAGTGTCACACATGTTAAAATATTTCCCTGATTTTTTTTATGGGCAGCACACCCATTCTGGAGTCAGAACTAAGGAATGAGAAATTTTCCTCATTTGCATTTTTACCTCTCAAATATGTTTTCACATATAGAGATTTTAAACTTTAATTTAGACTATCAAATATGTATTGTATGGTTTTTGCTTTTATTTATATGTGGTTAATAGGTAATAAGTTCTTGGGGTTTCTTTTCAAGTTTCATAGATTTGAAAACATTTTACTCTTAAACAAGTAATGGAGCCAGGTACAGTGGCTCACTGCTGTAATCCCAGCACTTTGCAAAGCTAAGGCAAGTGGATCTCTTGAGATCAGGAGTTCAAGACCAGCCTGGCCAACATGGTGAAAATCTGTCTAACAAAATACAAAATTAGCTAGGTGTGATGGTGTATATCTGTAATCCCAGCTATTCAGGAGGCTGAAGCAGGAAAATTGCTGAAACCCATGAGGCAGAAGTTGCAGTGAGCTGAGATCATGCCACTATACTCCAGCCTGAGTGACAGAACAAGACTTTGTCTCAAAGAAAAAAATGAAGAAAAGTAATGTATGGATATGAGAAAACATTTAAAAAATCAAAACCTGTTCAACTGCCAAATAAATAAAGAAAATGTGGTACGTGTACATGATGGAGTACTATTCAGCCATCTAAAAGAATGAGATCCTGCTGTTTGCAGTAACATGGATGGAACTAGAGGACATTATGTAAAGTGTAATAAACTGGCACAGAAAGACAAACACCACATGGTCTCACTTATTTGTGGGATCTAAAAATCAAAACAATGGAGCTCATGGATATACAGAGTAGAAGGATGATGACCAGAGACTGGGAAGTGGAGTTGAGGGGGGCGGTTGGGGAAAATAGGGATGGTTAATGAGTAAAAAATAACAGAATGAAGAAGGCCTAGTATTTGCTGGCAGAACAGGATGATTATAGTCAATAATAATGGTACATTTAAAAATAACTAAAAGAGTATAATGGGACTGTTTGTAACACAAAGGATACATGCTTGAGAGGCTGGATGCCACATTCTGCTGACGTGGCTGTTACTCATTGCATGTGGGTGTCAAAACGTCTTGTGTATCCCATAAATACATACACCTACTATGTGTCCACAAATTTTAAAAATTAAAACAAAAGCAAAAGCCTCTCTTCCACGTGTCTGTATCTCAGTTCCTCTCTCTGGAGCTCATGGCAGTTGCTGATTCCTTGAACACTTATCATCTCCCTAGCGATGGGCTCTACATACACATGTGTGTGCATGTGCTTTTCAGAACACAATCCGTAATATGTTACACGCTGTTGTGCATCTTGGATTTTCTTCCTAGCACTCCATTCCAGCTGCCGTGGCCTCCTTGCTGGCCCTGACCCCGATCTGTGCCCATGCTGTTTCCTCTTTGTGGATGGACTTCTCCCCAAGGATCTGCACAGCTCACCCCCTTGGTTCCTCCAGATCTCTACTCCAATGCCACCCTCTCAGGAGGGCCTTCCCTGGGCGACCTCACCACACCCACCCTCACACTCCTCTCTTCCCCTCCCTTCTTGATTTATTATTCTACCAGGTACTGACCATGGCCTCACATAAGACACAGTTCCCTGTGGACTTGTCTATTCTCTGCCTGCCCCTGACTAGAATAGCAGCTCCTTTAGGGCAGGGACTTATCTATTTTGTCCATGTCTTTATTCTTGACTCACAGAGAAGTGCCAGCACCATAGTCCAGTCTAACAAATACTCATTGAGTACAGAACTAATTAGGAAGATAAGGGTTAGTTTAACAATGTTTGTTTGCACAGATTTCTCTGGGCGTCAACTTTCCATTCCTGAGGATGACAATGTTAGTTTTCTTCAGCATAGAGAGGACATCTTGCATAAGGGGGTTTTAATTTCTGCTTTCAAAAATAAAAGGGGAGGGTCAAAGCACTATTCTTTCTTCCTTTTTTTAAAATACCTTTAGCTCACAATAATCCTTATGCCAAAGTGTCATATTTTGGGTGGCCTGTTCTGAACTCCATCATTGTCATGTTTGATAATGGCTGCTACCGCCAAGCTACAGCAGTGTTCTGCATCCCTCTCCCCTGAGAGTCTGATGACCAAGGCCTCCTCTATTCTGGAAACCTTAGCAATGCACTGCTCAGTTCTGTCATCTCTGCAACGTGCCATCTGCCTTCACACCGGTTTCACTTCCACAAGCCACAAACTGAGGTCACACTTCTCTGGAGACGCTCTTGCCATCCTGTGGTGAGCAGCTAGTGATTCTGGGAAGGAGGGCAGGGGGAAGTCGCTACCTTCTGTGAACCAGGATGAAATCAACTTTCATCCAACCCAGACAAAATAGGGCCAGGAAGGCCCAAAGGAGAGGAAGCTCATGCTTACATGTCTGAGCTAAGAACTGTTTCCAATAAGCCTCTAGAAACATTTCATACCTCTCCTGCTTTGAGAAGGCTTATCACTAGGCATTCTTTACAGCTCCTGAACTTTAGATAAGATGGTCTCAGAAGAACACTTGCTCAGTAACTGCAATCCCGCCAGTGCACTGACAGCTCTCTAACTTTGAATCTCTAGAACCAATGAACTCTGTCTCTGAGCAGTTTGTGTAAATTGATTTCTTGCCAGTAAATGCTCTCTTTTACCCTTCCCTCTCCGAATGCACTGGTGGCTTGTCCTTTCCTGTACTCCAGATTATGGTTCTTATTTCTACTCTCAAGTAAACCCAGCATATTTGGAGATGATTTTCTCTAGTGTCTTTTTTTAGGACACTTCTATAGTTGGTTGTTCTCATTGCATGGAGACTGTACTTGCTCATTTCTTCTCAGATGTAGGTTCAACTTCACATTTTATGACACCTCCTGACATCCCATCATATCTGCTGGAGAGGTACCTTTTCTCCTGATGATCTCCAACCTTACTCCCTGTAGTTTCTATCTTGTGATCACAGATGGGCCTTTGAGAAAAGATGGGTCAAATGTTGGCATGTGCAGAAGCTTTGTTTCATGCATTTGTCTGACAAACATTCTTTGTCATTGACTAACTTCTTTTTCAAATTTTAATTATTATTATTATTATTTGAGATGGAGTCTTGCTCCTGTCCTCCAGGCTGGAGTGCAGTGGTGCCATCTTGGCTCAGTGCAACCTCCACCTCCCAGGTTCAAGCGATTCTCCTTCTTCAGCCTCCTAAGTAGCTTGAATTACCAGCATGCACCACCACGTCTGGCTACATTTTGTATTTTTAGTAGAGATGGGATTTTGCCATGTTGTCAAGGCTGGTCTCAAACTTCTGACCTCAGGTGATCCACCTGCCTTGGCCTCCTAAACTATTGCATTGCAGATGTGAGCTACCATGCCCGGCCTGTCATTGACTATCCTCTGATGGCACAGCAAGTCCTTCCTTTTAGTCTCAACCCAGACTTATGTTCAGAAAATACACATTTCCATGCCCCACAGGAGTCGTCTTTTCTAAATTGATAAATGGCTGGTCTTTTAATCAAATGAACATAGATTGCTGCCTTCCATGGGACACAAGTGCTGCAGAAAAATCATTATGCGTATCTGTTTATGTTATGCTTCTTATGTCTAGCTTTTGTTTTTGCCACAATTTTACAATAAGCCTTTAAAACATTTCACTGTACCAAACCATATTAATCTGTTAAACAGAAACTGTTGTAATCGTAGCATCTCAGGGCCAGAGTGGCCCTGAAAGGAACCTGTGCTCTGATTTTAGACAAGGACTGAGACTGAGGAAGTCAAATGATTTGCTACTAAGTGTAGAGTCCCATACACTGTCAGAGGGACGCCACCACAGTCTCAGAAGCAGGACAAAGGACAGATGAAGAATGAGAGCAGGCAGATGTCAGGTCATCATCGGAGGTAGGGAAATAGTGGGACCAGTCTGCTTACCTCTCAGGGCTGTTGTGAAGGTTCAGGGAATTGACAGTTGGGAAAGAGTGAATATAAAGTACCCTGTAAACCAGGCCTTCCTAAAAATTATTCATAATTAATACAAAAACTAGCTCATATCCCAGTTCAAACTTGGAAACCCAGATAGTCTCCAGATTCCCTTTGTAAAAGTTAGTTCTCATCCTTTAGTGGTCTTAAAACAGTAATAGACATGATGCTAACAATACTAAAAAGCTGCTTAATACTCCCTTATCTCTTGCCCCTTATTATTAAGAATATTCAGTCTACAATAAAAGTTTTAGTAAACAAAACAACCACAACCCAACTAATGACTCTAACAAAGTATCAATCTTTGCCAACAACAAAAAACCCGCCTCGTGAAAAACTAAATAATAGTGATGCTTTCAATTGAGTTGTACTCATAGAAAGTATCAAAGAAAGGAATGAGGTAGAAATTAAAGAAAAAGGATAAAATCATACAAAGTAAAGAAACAGGCTGTCTGTGTTAGACTGGGGGCAGTCAACTAGTTCAGGCTCTAGGAGAAACCTTGATAATGTTATCTCAAAAGCCAGAACTCAAGAAAATGTGCTCTAAAGACTTTCCCAATACTCCCTCACCATCTGGAGGGAAACAAATTTTCTCCCTAATCCTTACCTTCATAGTATAAATAAGTCTAAAAATTTATGGATATCTGTTTCCCATGTATTACTTGCCTGTTTTGTATCTAAATAACACAGTGAAGACCATAAAAAATGTGCAAACCAATTAATATTACAAACATCAAAAAAGAGATCAGTACAGAGCCCTGCAGGACTGATCTGGACCCGACTGGGCTCAAAATAAGGCCACCTGGCCCGCATACCAAAAGTTATATGTAAGCCTGTCACTGTATTGATTACTTTTGTTCTTGCCTCTGTAAGCTAACTTCTTTTCACTCCCTAAAATGCACAAAAGGCACTGGGACTCTTCGTCCTGCACTCAGTACCTTGAATGCAAACCCATTGAGCCAGTGTACACTTTAAATAAAATCCTCCTGTAACCTCACTGGTCTCTCCGGTTCCCTGATTTCCCACAACAATATGTTGCCCAGGCTGGTCTTGAACTTCTGGGCTAAACTGACCCTCCTGCTTCAGCCTCCCAAAGTGCTGGATTGGAGGCATGAGCTACTACACCCAGTCCATTAAACCTTTCTTAAAGAGTTTTATTTTCAAAGACAGAGCTTTTATTTATTTGTTTATTTAGAGAGAGGGGGTCTTTCTATGTTGCCCAGGCTGGTCTTGAATTCCTGGACTGAAGCAATCCTCCCACCTTGGTCTTTCAATGTTGAGATTACAGGCATGATCCACCATGCTTGGCTGGACAGGGCGTTTTAAAATGAAAATGTGTACTGACCTCAGCAGCAGGAGGATGCATTCTGGCACCCGAGTTCTTCACCTGTCCTCCAATCCTTAAAAGGCCATGCTGCATAAAGTCAACAACAGATAAATGTTTGCTGAATGAAAGGATGAATTTAAAAAATTAATAATGAATTTCTGCATAATCCAGTATTCTCTTTTATATTTCTAGAAGAGGTTTCTTTGAGCCTATTAGATCCTGGGAATCTGTTAGGTGAGTATGACTAGAGAGCTTGTAGGTTGCCTTCACATATATCTGGCATATTTGAGTCTTGTATCAAAACAATAGATTGGTAAGGCTGGTGTTATTTTATTGATAAGTAAACAGTCTTGGAGAGAAAATGCAATTTATCTAAGTTTAGATCTCGTCAATGGTCAGCATTCAGAAGTTTAAGGAGCACAGGCTAAGTTCATCAGAAATAACTGGGCTCAAATCTTGGCTCTGCCACATACGACCTATGATGGGTAACAGCCTTTTTGGACCTGTTTCCTCATCTGTAAACTGAGTACATTTGTGGCTAGTCCTCAGGCTTGTTGAAGTTAAAACAATACAGGTAAAACTCCAACTCATTGCACCCTATACACGTCACATGTCTTTCCTTTCGTTCTGACCCTAAGTCCGATGTCTTTCCCAGAGTATCAAAGGGCCTCTCTAAGGGATGTGTCTGGCAGCTTGCACCAAACAAACTTGTGTATGTCAACAGCTGGGAAACTTTGACTTTCACAAGAATGTCAAAGCAAATGGACACACACACACACAAACAGGGATGTGCATCTTTGTGTAGGCAAGTGTACTCAAGAAGGCAGGTGGGGGAAGTGATATTCTCTTTCCTAAGTTTTAAGCAACCTAAGGCAGAATTTCAAGTACAGAAAGAGAACTTGGGAGACAAATTCAAGCCTGTGAAGCCTTTGATTAACTTAGGTAACAACGAGTTAAACATGTTCAGTGCGTTATAGCTTCCTCTCCATTGTCTTTTTGATTTAGTTCTGTAGGGCGATTATACCCATTGTGCAGATGGGCATGCTGAATGACCTTTGAGGTGCATAGTTTAATTATGAACTCAAATCTAGTTCTCCTTTTTTCAAAATCATATTTCTTCGCAATTCCCATCCTGCTTCATCATTCTATTCAAGTGCCTGGAGATCTCCTTCCCTCACACTGTTTAAAGTCATGCTCCAGATCTCACCACAGGGAAATGAAAACATCACCATCCCTAAGATCCAGCCCACACTCCTGAAGTCTGGGGTGGACACCAAGAACGATCCCCAAAATTCAGAAGTGAAAATGGCATTAGAAAGGAAACTTTCTCTATTCACAAGATGGCGCCGGAAGCCAAGAAGGAAGCTGGAAGCTCCTGCCCTTCCATTTTTTTTTTTTTTTTTTTTTTGAGATAGAGTCTCCCTATGACCACGCTGGAGTGCAGTGGTGAGATCTCGGTTAACTGCAACCTCCGCCCCTCGGGTTCAAGTGATTCTCCTGCCTCAGCCTCCTGAGTAGCTGGGACTACAGGCGTGCACCACCATGCCCAGCTAATTTTTGTATTTTTAGTGGAGGTGGGGTTTCACCATGTTGGCCAAGATGGGTCTCGATCTCTTGACCTCGTGATCTGTGCACCTCAGCCTCCCAAAATGCTTGGGTTACAAGCGTGAGCCACCGCACCCAGCCCAAAGCCAAGGCTTTAAAGGCCAAGAAGGCAGTGTTGAAAGGTGTCCACAGCCACACACACACACAAAAAAGAAGAAGGTCCACACATCAACTCACCTTCCCAAGGCCCAAGACACTGCGACTCCAGAGGCAGCCCAGATATATCCTCGGAAGAGCGCCCCCGGGAGAAACAAGCTTGACCACTATGCTATCATCAAGTTTCCCCTTTTCTGCTGACCACTGATCAGCCATGAAGACGCTAGAAGACAACATGCTTGTGTTCACTGTCGATGTTAGGCTAACAAGCACCAGATCAAACAGGCTGTGAAGAAGCTCTATGGCATGCATGTGGCCAAGGTCAACCCCCCGATTCGGCCTGATGGAGAGAAGAAGGCATATGTTCGACTGGCTCCTGATTCCCATGCTTTGGATGTTGCCAACAAAATTGGAATCATCTAAACTGAGTCCATCTGCATAATTCTAAAGATATGTATATCTTTTCTCTATTAAAAAAAAAAAAGAAAGAAAACTTTCTGGGACGGGCACAGTGGCTCACGCCTGTAATCCCAGCACTTTGGGAGGCTGAGGCAGATGGATCACCTGAGGTCAGGAGGTGGAGACCAGCCCAACCAACATAGTGAGACCCCTTCTTTACTAAATACAAAAAAAAGTGTGGTGGCCGGCACTTGTAATCCCAGCTATTTGGGAGGCTGAGGCAGCAGAACTGCTTGAACCCGGGAGGCAGAGTTTGCATTGAGCCTAGATGGCACCATTGCACTCCAGCCTGGGTGATACAGTGAGACTCCGACCCCTCCCCCAAAAAAGGAAACTTTCTCTGCCAGACAACAGCTTCTGCTTGTTGTATTTGCTGTCCCATAAACATGCCTGGGGTGCAGACACAGCCTCCTTTCTCCCGGGTTAACCCTTTTGTTCCATGCTCACAAAGTCCGGTTCCTCCCTTGGCTGAGCACACAGCGTCATAGGATCTAGCTCTCTATTGCCTTCTCCAGGCATCTTTACCTTCCCATCTGCCACACTACCAGAAAAATAAAGTAAAAAGTCAATAAAGACATTTCTTTATCTGATTTGTCTTAAAGTCAAAAGGAGGAGGGACTAAGGCAGATCAATATTTAGTTTGTCCTATAGTCAAAAGGAGGAGGAATTAAGGCAGATAAATATTTAATTTGTTCTATATTCAAAGGAGGAGCGATGAAGGTAGATAAATAAGGATAATATTTCAGGTAGATAAACATGAAGTCCTGTGTTTATTTCCCGCCGACTAAGTGCACAATAATGGGCTGGTGTCCATAGGGTTAGTCAGGAAGGTCTGCCCTGTCCTCCCACCCTCCTCTCCCCTCGGTGCCCCTGGGCT
>NW_016108019.1:97779-100194 GCF_001604975.1 Cebus imitator
AAAAAAAAAAAAAAAAAAAAAAAAAAAAAAAAAAAAAAAAAAAAAAAAAAAAGAGAGAGAGAGAGAAAGAAACAGGTGAGGGGGAAATGATAGCTCAAATGGAACAAAACGTTAACAGCTGGTAAATCTGAGTGAAGGGCACATAGTTTTTTTGTTTAAACTATTCTATAACTTCTCTGTACATGTGAAACTAGATCAAACTTAAAAGTTTTTTAAGGGTCTTCTACTGGCCAATAAGCACATGAAAAGATGTTCAATGGCCCACTGTGGTGGCTCATGCCTATAATCCCAGCGTTTTGGGAGGCTGAGGCAGGCGGATCACTTGAGATCACAAGTTCTTGACCAACCTGGCCAACATGGTGACACTCCATCTTTATTTAAAAAATACAAAAATTAGCTGCTGCCACGGCCGGCATTGGAGAGCAGCAGCCATGGCTCTTCGCTACCCTATGGCCGTGGGCCTCAACAAGGGCCACAGGTGACCAAGAATGTGAGCAAGCCCAGGCACAGCCGCCGCTGCGGGTATCTGACCAAACATGCCAGGTTCGTGTGGGACATGATCCGGGAGGTGTGTGGCTTTGCCCCATATGAGCGGCGTGCGATGGAGTTACTGAAGGTCTCCAAGGACAAACGGGCACTCAACTTTATCAATAAAAGGGTGAGGACACACATCCGCATCGAGAGGAAGCGGGAGGAGCTGAGCAACATCCTTGCAGCCATGAGGAAAGCTGCTGCCAAGAAAGACGGAGCCCCCATCCCCTGCCCTCTCCCTGAAATAAAAAAAACAGTTAGAGAAAAAAAAATACAAAAATTAGCCAGCCCTGGTGGCTGGCACCTGTAATCCCAGCTAATCAGGAGGCTGAGGCAGCAGAATTGCTTGAACCTGGGAGGCAGAGGTTGCAGTGAGCCAAGATCATGCCACTGCACTCCAGCCTGGGCAATAAGAGAGAAACTACATCTCAAAAAAGAAAAGAAAAGATGTTCAATATCATCAGGCATTCAGGAAATTAGGGAAAAGCAAATCAAAATCACAATGAGCTACCACTTCACACTCACTGGAAAGACTACAGTCAAAAAGATAATAGCCTGTGTTGATGGGAAGGTGTAGGTATCAGAACTGTATGGCAGTTCTTTGAAAGGTTAGACATGCAGTTGCATTTAACCCAGTAATTCTATTCCCAGGCATACACCCAAGAGAATTAAGAGCAGATACAAAAACACACACTTGCACACAATTGTTCATCACAGCATTATTCACAATAGCGAAAAGCTGAAATCAAAACAGATGTCCATGAACAAACAGGAAAATGTGGTCTGTCTATACAATAGAGCATTATTCAGCAATAAAAAGGAAAGAAGTACTGATACATGCTATCATATGGGTGAACTTTATAAACGTGATGCTAAGCAAAAGAAAGCAGCACGAAAGACCACACATTACATGATTCCATTTACATGAAATGTCCAGAATAGGCCAAAATATAAAGACAGAAAGTAGATTAGTGAGTGGCTAGGGCTGGGGAGGATGGAGAATAGCAGGATTATATTTAAAAGATTCAGAGTGTCCCTCTGGGAGGGATTGAGTGTTCTAAACTGATTGTGGCAATAGTTGAACAATTGTGAATGTGTTAAAAATCGCTGGGTTGCAAGGTGGATTGTATGGTATGTGAATTTCATCTCAACAAAGGTATTGCTCAAACTGTGTTCTTTTTAAAATTTTTTTGTCTGTCTTGAACTCCCATGATTTCACCAAAAAGTATTCTTGTTTTTTCTCTGAAGTGTTCCAGTATGTATAATAAATTGTGTGTTCACCCTACTTAAGCTTTATATAGGACTCAAAAGCAAGCCTGACTTGATGATGGAGTTTTGCTGTTGCAATAGAAAAAGGATATGAAGTAGGGGAATTTTCTGTCAGAGAAGTGGAAAGCCTGGCTCTTCTGGCCTGGAGGAGTCAAGAAAGGAGAAAAGAGCAGCATCAATGATAATAACAATAGTATCAATAAAAAGAATAGCAATAGCAAACTTCTATTAGGTGCTTACTCTGTGCCTGCATAGTGCTAAGTGCTTACGTAAATAATCTCCTTTGATCCTTACAGTATCCCCATGAGGGATTCAGACCTTGCATCCTTCCCCATTGTCCATGCTCCTCGGGGAAGCGGTGGTCAAGCAATGGTTTCCAAGTTCCCCTTTCTATGCCAAAGTCCCAAAGGGGGATGTGGGTGGAAGACATGAGGTGATTATTCACAGGTTACCCCCAATTTTCTTCTCCCCAGTAACCACCTCCTGAAGAGGTTGGAAAACCAAATACTCTTTCCCAGCCTTCCTTGAAAATAGAATGTGACTTAGTTTGGCCAATTAGACATAAGTTTCCTTTAGAGCTTTTGGGGAAGACGTTTTGTTTTCAAATGAAAGGGA
>NW_016108019.1:101069-104497 GCF_001604975.1 Cebus imitator
GAAAGAAAGAAAGAAAGAAAGAAAGAAAGAAAGAAAGAAAGAAAGAAAGAAAGAAAAAGAAAGGTAAGGGAGAGAGGGAGGAAGGGAGGGAGGGAAAGAGGGAGGGAGGGAGGGAGGGAGGGAAAGAAAGACAGGCCAGGAATAACAGAGGAACAACATAGAGAGCACCTGGGCTCTTAATGACCTCACAGAGTTGCCAAGCCATCCCTAATACCACCTGCTCCTGGACCTTGTGAAAACCCTATGGCTATGTCACTGTTAATTAGAGTTTCTGTTACTTGAAGCCAGAAGCATTCCTAATCAGAACAACATGTTAGATTAAAGGAAAGCCAACAGCAGAGGGGCTCTGTCCATCTAAAGTCCTGGCCAGGTTTTCTGCTGGGTGGAAGGAGGGAAGGAGGGTGTGCTGCAGTAAGCTGGGTATGAAAGCACAGCAGTGGCAGAGAGCAGTGCCTGGCACCAGAGCCCATACGTGATGTGCTGGTGATATTGAGTTTCCAGGCCCCCCAAGAGCCAGGGAGCACCAAATGTAGCTGACTCTGGCTGGAGCACTTGGCAAAGCAGGCCTCCCTTCAGGGGTGAAGTGGGCCTTGCTGAACAGGAATAACAACCAGAACTCTAGGCAGCACCATCACAAGACCACAGTGAGGCCAATTCAAAGGGAAGACCAGCAGCCTGAATGAGTCAAGACCAGATCACGAATTCACACCAAATACACCAGGACAAGGGGCCTGGGAGCCCCAGCAAGCTTGGCTCTCTGTAAAACCATAAGAGACACTGGGGATCCCTGTCCTGTATTATTGGAATTGGACAGAGGAGTGGATAGGCAAAGACGTAAGAACAATTGCGCATTTCCCTGGAAGAGACTGAGTCCTACTGAAGAGGCTGTTTAAATTGTAAAAGAATGAGATTGGCAAGAGTAAAGTCCACTTTCATCTCATACTTGCCCTGCTTCCCCTCTGGATGGAGGCTCATGAGGAAGATTAAATCCACTATACAGGAATAAAGAAGTGTTCTGGTGGGTGCAGAAGAGCACATGTGAGCTGTGGTCTGGGTAATATTGGGCTCTGCTGCACAGTCTTTGTAGACTTCTGTGAGCCCCCAGATAACACCATATTCAATGGCAAAAAAACTGAAAGCTTTTCTTCTGAAATCAGGAACAAGAAAAGGATGCCCATTCTCAACACTTCTGTTCAATGTAGTACTGAAAACTTTTGCCAGAGAAATTAGGCAAGAAAAAGAAAAACGGGCATCCAGTCTGGAAAGATAAATGTAAATTTTATCTCTGTTTGTATATGACAAGATTTTATATATATAAAACCTTAAAGATTCCACAAAATAACTGTTGGAATTAATACATGAATTCAGCAAAGTTGCTGGATATGAAAGCAACACACAAAAACCAGTTGAGTTTTATACATCAACAATGAAAAATCACAAAAGAAAATTATGAAAATAATCCCATTTACAATAGCATCAAAAATAATAAAATACAAAGTAACAAAAGAGGTGGAAAAATTTGTACACAGAAAACTACAAAACATTGCTGAGAGAAATTAAAGCAGACACAAATATGTGAAAAGACATCCTGTGCTCATGAATTAGAAAAGACTAGTGTTGTTAAAACATATACACTTCTAAAGCAATCAGATTCAGTGCAATTCTATCAAAATCCCAGTGGCATTATTTTGCATATTTAAAAAAAGGAATCCTAAAATACATGTGGAATCTCAAGGGAGCCTGAATAGCCAAAACGATCTTTAAACAAGAACAAATTTGGAGGGCTCACATTTCCTGATTTCAAAACATATCACAAAGCTACAAGTAATCAGAACAGTGTAGGCCGGGTGCAGTGGCTCATGCCTGTAATCCCAGGACTTTGGGAGGCTGAGGAGGGCAGATTACTTGAGGTCAGGAGTTCAAGACCAGCCTGGCCAACATGGTGAAACCCCATCTGTACTAAAAATACAAAAATTCACCAGGCGTGGTGGTGCACACCTGTAACACCAGCTACTTGGGAGGCTAAGGCACAAGAATAACTTGAACCCAGAAGGTAGAGTTTGCAGTGAGCCAAGATTGTATCGATGTACTCTAGCCTGGGCTATAGAGTCAGACCTCATCTCAAAAATAACCCAAAAAACAAAAAAAGCCACAATGTGGTATTGACATAAAGATAGAAATATAGACCAATGTAACAGAATAGACACCCCAGAAATAAACCCTCATACATATGGCCAAATGATCTTTAGTAAGGGCACCAGCACCTCATAATGGAAGAAGGACAGTCTCTTCAACAAGTGATGTTGGGAAAACTGTATATTCACATACAAAAGAATACAGTTGATGGCTGGGAATGGTGGTTCACTCCTGTACCCCCTATACAAAAATTAACCAAAATGGATTAAAGGCTAAATGCTAAGATGTAAAACTAAAACTCTTAGAGGAAAACATAAGGGAAAACTTCATAAGATGAGTGTTTACACTGATTTTTTGAATGTGACACTGAAGTACAGGCAACAACATCAAAAATAGATAAATAGGACTACATCAAACTTAAAAACATCTTTCTGTCAAAGGAAATAATGACCAGAGTGAAAAGGCAATCTATGGAATGGGAAAAAAATACTGTGAATCACAAATCTGAGGAAGGGTTAATATCCAGAATACACAAGGAACTCTTACAATTCAACTACAGAACCCAATTAAAAAATAGACAATGGATTTGAATACACATTTCTCTATAATGAAGATATATAAATAGGCCAACAGGCCTATGACCAGATGTTCAACAGCACTAATCATTCAAGAAATGCAAGTCAAAACTACAATGAGATGTCACTTCACAGCTGTTAGGTTGTCTAGTATCAAAAAAACAGAATAACAAATGCTAGCAAGGGTGTGGGGAAATTGGAACCCTTGGACATTGTTAGTGGGAATGTAAAATGGTGCAGCTGCTATGGAAAACAGTAGGGAGGTTCCTCAAAAAATTAAAAATAGAATTACTATATAATCCAGCAATCCCTCTTCTGGGTCTATACTCAAAAGTATTGAAAGCAGGATCCCAAAGAGATATTTGCACACTCAAGCTTGTTGCAGTATTATTGACAATAGTCAAGAGGTGGAAGCAACACAAATGCCATTCATGGGTTAAAAAATGTGCTTGGGGCCCAGCGCGGTGGCTTATGCCTGTAATCCCAGCACTTTGGGAGGCCAAGGTGGGTGAATCACGAGGTCAGGAGATTAAGACCATTCTGGCTAACAAGGTGAAACCCTGTATCTACTAAAAATGCAAAAAATTAGCCCGGCATGGTGGCAGGCGCCTGTAGTCCCAGCTACTTGGGAAGCTGAGGCAGGAGAATTGCTTGAACCTGGGAGGCAAAGGTTGCAGTGAGCCAAGATTGCGCCACTGCACTCCAGCCTGGGTGACA
>NW_016108019.1:106172-116765 GCF_001604975.1 Cebus imitator
CTAAAAAAAAAAAAAGATAAATAAATAAGCTAAATAAATGGCATATTTTATGGTATATGAGTAATATTTCAATAAATCTTTTATTAAGATTAATAAAGAACACAAAGATAACGTGATTAAATCAAAAGGCCTATTCTGTTCTTGAATAGGAACATCCAAAATTATTAAGATGTCAGTTCTCCCTAAGTTGATCTGTAAATCTTTCCGGAAAAGACCAACTAGGTACTTTTGGTACTAGACAAGCTGATTCTAACATTCATGTTGAAAAATAACCAAGAGTAGACTGAATAATTCTGAAAGGGAACAAGAAAGTGTTTATCAGGCATCAAAGGAGAGTATAATAAAATAATTAGTTGAGAAAGCAAAATTGAAACGGGGTGTGTACAAAGCTGGGAGCCAGCCAAACTACAGAGCTGGCCAAGTGGGCTAGTCCAGCTGTAGGTTTCCTAAGTGTTGAAGTTGCTCAAGAATAATTTTTTTTTTTACACTGAACCTTATGAAATATTTGTTTTTGACCTACAAAGCCAGTAGTTTAAAGTGATTCAGTTTACTGTTTGAGGTGACCAAATGAAGGAAAGATCAAAGAGTTTAATTCAAAGTCTTTTCTCAATGGTCAAAGACAAGGAAACCAAGTATCCAAGTTGGAGGGCCTTAAAAACTAGTCCTAGAGTCAGAAATACAATTCAAGATTGTTAGGGATGCAATGGAAGGGCAGCTAGAATGCCTTGGGCATGACATGAGGAAAGCCCCAAGTAACAGCTGTGGTGCACCCTGGGCTATCTGGAGCGTTCTTTGATTGGTAATGTGTTGGAAGGAGCCAGAGGAGGTACAGTGAAAGACACCGATTTTGGCTTAACCATGCAGTATCAGCGTTGATCACAGAGATCCATGTGGAGAAAGGGAATTGTAATGGATGTGAACTGCAGTTGCCAGTAGGCAATTCATATGGGTCAGTTCTCAGTTTGGAAGCCAAGCATGTCATTATCAGTCATGGCACGGAAATGCAACGTGGCATCCTTGATTGAATCTGGGGCTGCAGGAAAATCACTATAAAGAATGTCACTGGGACAGTTGGGGAATTTTGAATACCTATGTCAAGAGATAGTGTTGTGCACATATTACATTTTCTGAGTGTGGTAATTATATTATGGTTATGTAAGAGAATATTTTTGTTCTTGGTAGATGGAAACTGAGGTATTCTTAAAGTGACATATGTCTGTATCAAATTGCTGTTGAAAAAATATAAATAGATACATAGTAAATGTGACAAAATTTTAACAGTGGTTTAGTCTAGATAATACATGTTTGGTATTTTTTTTCCTTTCTCTTTTTTTTTTTTGATGGGGTTTCACTCTTGTTGCCCAGGCCGGAGTGCAATGGTGCAATCTCGACTCACTGCAATCTTCACCTTCTGCATTCAAGCAATTCTCCTGCCTCAGCCTCCCAAATAGCTGGGATTACAGGCACATGCCACAGGCCTGGATAATTTTTGTATTTTCAGTAGATGGGGGTTTTACCATGTTGGCCAGGCTGGTCTTGAACTCCTGGACCTCAGGTGATCCACCAACCTCAGCCTCCCAAAGTGCCGGGATTACAGGTGTGAGCCACTGCGCCTGGCCTGTATTTTTCAAAATTTTAAAAAACCTGAAAGGAGGCCTGAGTGTGGTGGCTTACACATGTAATCCCAGTGCTTTAGTGGGCCCAACTACTCGGGAAGCTAAGACAGAAGGCATGCTTGAGCCCAATAGCTTGTGGTTGCATTGAGCTATGATGACACCATTGCACCCCAGCCCGGGTGACAAAGTAAGACCCTGTCTCAAACAACAACAACAACAACAACAAAAACTTGAGAGGAAAGAATACTAGCATACATTAGGACAGCTGGATTTCTGGTTCTCTGTCAGACTGCAGGGGACACTTACCAAAAATAGACAGGAAGAGTTAGGTACATGATCACTGGCGAACATGCTGTAAAAGGCAGATGCTAAAATGGAACCAACAAAGCAATATGGGGCCCAAGGGTCAGAAGTCTGCAGTCACCTGCTGGGGCCTTGTATATTTGTCCCTGTTCTCCAGTTCTCTAAGGGTGGGGAAGCATTGACCCTCGGTCCCTTTGTTCTCCCTAAGGTTTGTTCTCATAAAATTCCTTTATAACCTCACCTGTGGGCAACATCCTCCTGTCCTGTCTCCATTCCCTTGTGCCTTGGGGCACTGAAGCCTGTTCTTTGGTTTAGAGTCTAAGTAAATAACTACAGCAAGGTGGGGGGGCAAGGGGGGCAGGGCTCACACCTGTAAATCCCAGCACTTCAGGAGACTGAGGTGGGAGGATAATTTGAGCACAGGAGTTCAAGATCTGCCTAGGCTACATAGTGAGACCCTATCTCTACAGCAAATTTAAAAATTAGCCAGGCGTGGTGGTGCATGTCTGTAGTCCCAGCTACTTGGGAGGCTGAGTCAGGAGAATCTCTAGAGCCCAGGAGGTTGAGGCTGCAGTGAGCCATGATGGTATCACTGCACTCCAGCCTTCGTGACAGAACGAGACCTTGTCTCAAAAAACAAACCTACAGCTGTGATTCTTCACCTTGCCTATGCAGGATGTGTATAAAGTATTTGTCTTAGCTGCACTTCACATCAGGGAAAAGGCATGAGGATTTAAGTGGCATTTTAAAAAGCTCGCTTCACATCTCAAACACCTGGAGCCACTGGGAAACAGGGCTGACAGTTTCGGAAATCACAAAGTGACCATTACCCACACGATGAAGAGAAGAGCTGAGAAGCAAACATCAGACACTCCACTTTCTTGCCTCTTTTGTAATAGTCTCAACTGCTTATCTATGAGACGTGGTTTGTCAAGAGGATGAAAAGAGCTGAGAAGTTTGTGAAAGAGAAGATTGGGAAAGATGCTAACACATGAACGGGCATATTCTTATGTGAAACTTTGTGATCTCTGTGAGCTCTTTCTGCTTCACCATGAAGCTGGTGGGCATCAGGAGGCCAGGGAAATTTCCCAAGTGTTTATGGACCCAATATTCTTTTCACGTCTTAGTTACCAAAGACACTAATGAGGCAATGATTGCTAAGAGAGCATTCTAGTAGCAGTCACTATCAGGGCCATAATAGCTACCCTTACTGGAGTATCATGCTTCTCAAACTCCATCTCACTCTAAGGGTAGCTTGATACTTACCAGAGATCCATAAGGGAAGGGAAGGAGGAAAAACAGATAGGGCAGAGGAAGAAATTGCTTAGTGTCAGGATTGGTACCAGGCGTTGAAATATATTATGTGTTGTCATGCTCAGCACAGACCTGTAAGCCAAGCATCACTATCCCCATGATACAGATGGAGAAACACATTCTCAGTGAGATTAAGGAACTGGCTCACGCATGTAACTAGTGCGGGCAGAGTGGGGTGTTTACCACTGATGTAGTATGGGCGTCTGTCTCTCCAGACGGCCCGTCGAAATGTGACCCCCCTTGTTGGAGGTGGGGCCTAAAAGAGGTGTTTGGGTCATGGGGGTGGATCCCTCATGAATACCTTTGTGCCCTCCCTGCAGTAATGAGTGAGCGCTTGCTCTACTAATTCACAGAGATCTGGTTGCTGGTCTGGGGCCTCCCTTCTACTACTCCCTTGCTCCCTCTGTGGGCATGTCACAGGTGGCTTCCCTTCCCCTCCAGCCACGGGTGGAAATTCCCTGGAGCCCTCCCCAGAAGCAAGTGTTGGCATTAATGCTTCCTGCACAGCCTGCAGAACCATGAGTCAAATAAACCTCTTTTCTTTATAAGTTACCCAGCCTCAGGTATTCCTTTATAGCAGCACAAAACAGACTAAGACACCCACTGAGTTTTGCTGCCCATAATGGAAAGTATGACTGACACTGCTGCACATATTCATCCAATCAGAAAATATCTCCATTATACCAAGCATCTAGTTGTAGAAGTGAGAAGAGGTGCCAGCTGAACATTCTGGAAACTCACTCCTTTTTTGTGATGTGAGTTCAGGCTGAGCAGGATCAGCAAGCATAGCTGTATCTGTGTGTTCCACACTTTATTCTCTAGCAAATACCAGGAACATTCTGGAGTTGAAGCTGTTTCCACTAATAGCCAGAGAATATCCAGTTCTAACTGAGATGTCAGAGATGGTCTGTCCTGGAATGTCTTGAGGGGCCCGGCGCATGACTACAGTGGCACGTCATCTATGACTGAAATAATTAAAAGACCAGAGTTCCTTGCTAACTTTGCATATAATTTGGCCAAGTGCCTGGTCTTACAGAAAACAAGAGCCCATCAGCAGGCAGGTCTTTATGGGGAAAAGGTGCTCCTCCTTGTGCTCTCTATAAAGACAGGAAAATTTAACTGGTGGACTTGTCAAGAGATGAGTTCTCCAAAAGCAAAGAGTGAGATGGATTTTGAGGCACATGATACTTATTAGAAATCCATAAGGGAAGGGAAGGAGGAAAAACAGACAGGGCAGAGGAAGAAATTAAACTGTGATGGGGACCCAGCACAGCCTCAGTCTACCGGGAGGGCACCCTGGAGCAACAGTGCTTATCAAGAGTATCCACTTCAGACTGCAATGGGGCCTGTGTATCCTGCTTCACCTAGTCGCTGGATGACGCTGCCCCAAGAGGGCAGCAACCTTGGGTGACCCGAGGTCACCCCGAAGACCAAGGACCCCCAAAGAGCCAAAAGTTAGAGGCCACCCACTGATCGCAAGCCCTACAGCTAGGCAGCACGTCTTCGTTGATGGGGAAGATGGAGAAGGGGGTGAGTAGGGCAACTCCATGCCTATCACAGCCCTCTAGCCAGGTTCTTCCAAGCTCCCCATGGCATCATGCCCTTAGGCAACATCTTTAACTAAATATTGCATCAGATGCTAATGGCATCTGTCCCATATCCCTTCAGCCCTCCCTGTTTTGTCTGCAGCTGTGGTTGACAGTTTTTGTGCAAGCTAACAGCTTCTACTTTTGCCATTAGGGTCAGTTAACTTTCAGTTACAGACAAACATGTTTAAAACACAAACAGTCATACACCTCTTAGAAGAGAACAGAAGTGTTGCCTTTTCAGATCTCACACTTGAAGCCATTTTGGAAACAGGAATTGACAAACAGTGCTTAGAATTTAAGGAATGAAATGGTCCTAGGCATAGAAAGAGTAATTTGAATTTGCATTTCTCATGAACAAACTTTTTTTTTTTCCTTTGAGACAGAGTTTCGCTCTTGTTACCCAGGCTGGAGTGCAATGGCATGATCTCAGCTCACCGCAACCTCCACCTCCTGGGTTCAAGCAATTCTCCTGCCTCAGCCTCCCGAGTAGCTGGGACTACAGGCACGTGCCACCATGCTCAGCTAATTTTTTTTTTTGTTTAGTAGAGACAGGGTTTCACCATGTTGACCAGGATGGTCTCGATCTCTTGACCCCGTGATCCACCCCCCTCTGCCTCCCAAAGTGCTGGGATTATAGGCGTGAGCCACCGCGCCCGGCCTCTCATGAACAAATTTTCATGATCCTGTAGCTATAACATGACTAAATGGTGATAACATAACCACTGCTGGTATCATCCCAACCTTGTCGGCCCAGTGTTAGCTTTTGGGCTTCTTGGGATATCTGAGTGGCAAGTTATCCATGAAACACACTAGGCAAGCAGGATTCGATGAAAGAAGGAGGAAATTCCCTATACACATTAGATGTTTGTATTTTAGATCTAAATTACGGAATGTACATGTTGGTTCTTTCCTTAATCACTGGCTTATTGCAATTGAAGTTCATGTTAATAATGGAATGTTTTCTGTGTGAAGAAAGACAACCCTGCTGATATCCTGCTGTAGGACAGGCTATCCTGGCACTTGTGCAGGCTGGGCAGTGGTCTACATCCAACCCTGATCCTCTTAGTGCCATCCTTGAGATGTCGGGCCAGCACCTTGAACTACAAATTAGGCAAAGCTTAGAGACATATATGATTAATTTCATATATTTATTATATATATTCCCTATTAATTTCCCAAAAATATTCTAAACAAAGGTTATACAATGAAGCTAATTAAATAGAAGTGGCAAATCAAGGTAAGGTAAGAATTTATGGAAGTGAAAGGGCTGTTGTAACTGCGTCAAAACTTGGGCATGAAGTTCCTAGTTTCCAGAGCAGTAAAAACAAAACAAACAACAACAACAACAAAACCAGCAAATTACACAATTCTCATCAGAAAGAGGAAAGCATTTCAGACTCTTTTTTTTTTTTCATACGGAATCTTGCTCTGTCACCCAGGCTGGAGTGCAGTGGCACAATCTCGGCTCACTGCAACCTCTGATTCCTGGGTTCAAGCGATTCTCCTGCTTCAGCCTCCTGAGTAGCTGGGATTATGGGCATGACTGGCTAATTTTGTATTTTCAGCAGAATGGGATTTCTCCATGTTGGTCAGGCTGGTCTTGAACTCCCAACCTCAGGTGATCCACCCGCCTTGGCCTCCCAAAGTGCTGGGATTACAGGCATGAGCCACAGCGCCCGGCTTTCTTGTAAATTTGTTTAAATTCCTTATAGATTCTGGATATTAACCCTTTGTCAGAGGGATAGATTGCAAAAATTTTCTCCCATTCTGTAGGTTGCCTGTTCACGCTGATGATAGTTTCTTTTGCTGTGCAGAAGGTCTTTAGTTTAATTAGATCCCCTTTGTCAATTTTGGCTTTTTAAAAATTATTATTATATATTATAATTTTATTATTGTATTATATAATATTAACATATTATTCTACATTATAATTTTATTATTATATTCATTATTATTGTACTTTTGTTGCCATTGCCGTTGGTGTTTTAGTCATGAAGTCTTTGCCCATACCTATGTCCTGAACAGTATTGCCTAGGTTTTCTTCTGGGGTTTTTATGATTGCAGGTCTTACATTTAAATATTTAATCCATCTTGAGTTAATTTTTGTATAAGGTGTAAGGAAGGGGTTCATTTTCAGTTTTTTGCATGTGGCTAGCCAGTTTTTCCAACACCATTTATTAAATAGGGAATCCTTTCCTCATTGTTTGTTTTTGTCAGGTTTGTCAAAGATCAGATGGTTGTAGATATGTGGCATTACTTCTGAGGCCTCTGTTCTGTTCCATTGGTCTATATATCTGTTTTGGTACCAGTTCCATGCTGTTTTGGTTATTGTAGCCTTGTAGTATTGTTTGACGTCAACCAGCATGATGCCTCCAGCTTTGCTCTTTTTGTTTAGGATCATCTTGGATAAACAGGCTCTTTTTTGGTTCCATATGAAATTTAAAGTGTCTTTTTTTTAGTTCTGTGAAGAAAGTTAATGGTAGCTTAATGGGGATAGCATTGAATCTATAAATTACTTTGGGTAGTATGGCCATTTTAATGATATTGATTCTTCCTATCCATGAGCATGGAATGTTTTTTCGTTTGTTTGTGTCCTTTCTTATTTCCTTGAAGAGTGGTTTGTAGTTCTTCTTGGAGAAGTCTTTCGCATCGCTTGTTAGTTGTATTCCTAGGTATTTTATTCTCTCTGTAGCAATTGTAAATGGAATTTCACTCATGATTTGGCTCTCTGTTTGTCTATTATTGGTGTATAGGAATGCTTGTGATTTTTGCACATTGATTTTGTATCCTGAGATTTTACTGAAGGTGCTTATCAGCTTAAGGAGATTTTGGTCTGAGATGATGAGGTTTTCTAAATATACAATCATGTCATCTGCAAACAGAGACAATTTGACTTCCTTTGTTCCTATTTGAATATCCTTTATTTCTTTCTCTTGCCTGATTGCCCTAGCCAGAACTTCCAATACTATGTTGAATAGGAGTGGTTTTTAAATTTTTAAAGGACTAATTAAAAAATAAAATCTGGCCAGGTGCTGTGGCTCACTCCTGTAATGCCTGCACTTTGGGATGCTGAGGCTGGTGGATCACCCGAGGTCAGGAGTTCAAGACCAGCTTCACCAAAATGATGAAACCCCGTCTCTACTAAAAAAAGAAAAAATACAAAAATTAGCTGGGCCTGGTAGTGGACACCTGTAATCCCAGCTACTTGGGAGACTGAGGCACAAGAATTTCTTGAATCCGGGAGGTGGAGGTTGCAACCAGCCAATATCGCACCATCATACTTCAGCCTGGGCAACAAGAGTGAAATTCAGTCTCAAAAAATAAATAAATAAAAATAAAATAACATCTAAAATTTCAAAGGTAAATTTCTCATGTGGAACTTTACTTTGTGTGTAGTGATTGATGTAATGCATGATAGTAATACATAACAATTTTCCAGCATAAATAGAAGTAAATTTTCCATAGCTTGGCTGTGCATGGTAGCTGGCACCTTAATCTTAGCACTTTGGGAGGTCAAGGCAGGAGAATTGCTTGAGCCTAGGAGTTTGAGACCAGCCTGGATAACGTAGCGGGACCCCATCTCAATATTTTAAAATGAGAGAATAAAAATTTTAAAAAATTCTGGCCAGGTGCAGTGGCTTATGCTTGTAATCCCAGTACTTTGGGAGGCAAAGGTGGGTGGATCACATGAGGTCAGGAGTTCAAGGCAAGCCTGGCCAACATAGTGAAATGCTGTCTCTACTAAAAATACAAAAAAAATTAGCTGAGTGTGGTGGCAGATGCCTGTAATCTCAGCTACTTAGGAGGCTGAGGCAGAAGAATCACTTAACTCAGGAGGTGGAGGTTGCAGTGAGCCAAGATTGTGCCACTGCACTCCAGCAAGGGCAACGAGAGCGAAACTCCGTCTCAAAAAAAAGAAAGAAAAAGAAAAATTTTTAAATTCTGCAGCTCCTTCAGCTCTTATAGGAGAAAGAATATGGGTTTTGTTTTCAGGAAGACCTGGGTTTAAATCCCAACTTCATTAGTCACTATTTGAAGGACCTGGAGAAATTGTTTACCCTCTTTGAAGTTCAGTTTCCCTCTCAGGAAAGTAGAGATGATAAAAATCTTCATCACAAGGTTGTTACAAGGATTACATGTAACAACACATGTAAAACTCTAACAGAGTCTGGTACTTAAGAAACGCGATTTCCTTTTCTCATACCAGCATGCCCTCCTTTTTTTTGTTTCTTGGTGTATCAGTAGGACTCTCCTTTTTTTTTTTTTTTTTCTTGGTATATCAGTCAGAATCCTGCTAGAAAAAAGATTGCAGAGGTGTAATATGTAGCACAAGGACCATTTTCAATGGTATAGATGTTTATGGGGTGGCGTTGTTCCCAGAGACTTGCAGGAACAGGGAGCCATTTTTACCTGAGCAGTAGAGATGGGACCCATCATCAGAATCTGGGGAGAGAATCGTGGCCAGGGGAGAGGGAGGGCTCCTGTCCAAAGCTTTGGTAAAGGCATACCACTATTGCTAAAATCATGGCCTGTTGGGGAAGGAGCTGGGGAAATCCAAGCCCCCGGCTCTCTCTCCTACATCAGCAGCTGCTGCTACCTCCATCAGCTTAACCCGGCTGGAGGTCAGGGGGAGAGGTGACCTAAGTGAAGCAGTCTGTAGAAATCGTCCTCCCAGGGCACAGAGCAGGGTGGGGAGGAGTAGAGTGCATCTAAAAACACAATCCAAGACTATCCAGCACGCATGGGTGAAGACCTTGATGCAAAAGGCAAAAGCAGGTCATGGAAGTACAACTAACTGAAAGGGATTTTATGAGGATTTGGAGTTTTCCTGTGATGACTCAGAGTAATTCCAGGGAGTACACATATAGATACAAGCATCTTGCACCAATCTGGCTTTGGGATGGGGAGAGCACACAATGAAAACTGATGCTCTCTACAAGGGCCAGACTTGCTGTAGCTTTACAGTCCCCCACAATTTAGAAAGCCTGCAGGCGATGGGCAAGATGGATGAGTCCGATGTTTTCTTCTGCACCCCATGTCCACCAGAAGTGGCCTGTCCAGGCTCTGCAGGCTGGAGAGTCGGTACTTCACTGACTGAGACCCCACATCACAGGGACGGGCCAAGGCCATTGAAACCCTGGATATGTTCAAAGAAGCTTATTTTCACTTATCATTACCATGGGGGAGAAATAGGAATGCTTCCCCTACTATGGAATGAGTAATGAATGGATGAATAAATATTTCCAAATAGCATACTATTCATGTAAACTTACCTTGATAAAATAGCTGAAAAATTTAAAAACACATACACGCACTTTTTGTTTTAATTCTGTATTTTGGTAAAATATATATAACATAAAATTTATCATTTTAGGCTGGGTGTGGTGGCTCACTCCTATAAACCCAGCATTTTGGGAAGCTGAGGCAGGTGGATCACCTGAGGTCAGGTGTTCAAGGCCAGCCTGATCAATACGGTGAAACCCTGTCTCTACCAAAAATAAAAAATTAGGTGAGCATGGTGACGCATGCCTGTAGTCCCAGCTATTCGGGAGGCTGAGATAGGAGAATTGCTTGAACCCAGGAGGCTGAGGTTGCAGTGAGCAGAGATTATGTCACTGTACACCAGCCTGAGCGACAGAGAGAAATTCCATCTCAAATAAATAAATAAATAAATAAATAAATAAAAGGTCATGCACAGTCGTTCACACCTGTAATTCCAGCACTTTGGGAGGCCGAGGTGGGTGGATCACCTGAGCAACATGGTGAAACCC
>NW_016108019.1:123836-124916 GCF_001604975.1 Cebus imitator
CCTCAATTTCCTGGGCTCAAGTGATCTAAGATTCTTAATAAATACCTTTCCACTTAAAAATCTAATATATAGGCCAGGCACAATGGCTCATGCCTGTATTCCCAGCACTTTGGGAGGCCCAGGTGGGTGGATCACTTGAGGTCAAGAGTTTGCGACCAGACTGGCCAACATGATGAAACCCTGTCTCTACTCAAAATACAAAAATTAGCTGGGTATGGTGGCACACACCTGTAATCCCAGCTACTGGCAAGGCTGAGGCAGGAGAATCACTTGAACCTCGCCTCCGTCTCACTCTGTTGTCCAGGCTGGAGTGCAGTGGTGTGATATCAGTTCACTGCAACCTCTGCCTCCCAGGTTCAAGCGATTCTCCTGCCTCATCCTCCCGAGTAGCTGGAACTACAGGTGACTACAGGTGGGTACCAAAATGCCCAGCTAATTTTTGTATTTTTAGTAGAGACCAGGTTTCACCATGTTGACCAGGATGGTCTCAAACTCCTGATCTGTGATCCACCCACCCCGGCCTCCCAAAGTGTTGCAATCATAGGCATGAGCCACTGCGAGGTCTATATATATATATTTAACATATTAATGTAATTTCTAATATTTGTAAAAACCGTAAAAAAAAACTTTCCACATAAGAACACCTACTACCGATATGTAATATACAATAATTCATCTAATTATTATATGTTACAGTTTAAGAACTCACTGTAGCTTAGTGGTTAAGACACAGCACCCCAGAGCTAGATGATCTGGACTCAAGTCCTGCCTCTATTACATATATGTGTGTAACCTTAAGCAACTTACTTACTCTTTCTGTGCCTTAGTTTACTTTCCTTCAAATAGGAAGTAAGGCAGACAAACCCACATTTTGTTAGAATGAGGGACAACCTACAAGATAACTGGGAAGTACTCTTCAAAGCTTTCAAGGCCATGACATTTAAAAAAAGACAGAGGAACTGTCCTAGGTTAAAAGGGACTAAGGAGCTGCAACAACTAAATGCAAAGCAGCATCTGTGTGGGACGCTGCAGCAGAAAAGGGACATTAGTGGGACAAGCAAGTCCCCCTTCCCTCTGGAG
>NW_016108019.1:125266-142755 GCF_001604975.1 Cebus imitator
CTGGCTAATTTTTGTATGTTTAGTGGAGATGGGGTTTCACCATATTGTCCAGGCTGGTCTGGAGATCCCGACTTCAGGGGATCCGCCCGCCTCAGCCTCTCAAAGTGCTGGGATTACAGGGGTGAGCCTCCACGCCTGGCCTTGTAACACATTTTTTTTTAATTGGCTGCTGCCTGCCTTTTCCTGGCTCACTTCTTCATGCCCCACCCAGTGGTCCCTGTGTCTCTCAAATAAAGGAACTGTCACCAAATTCTTGTCTCAGGGCAGCTCCTAGGGGAACCCAAACTAGGACATTTCATTCCATTTTTATAAAGCACAAAAACAGGTGAAATTAATCTGTGCTATCAGAAGTCTGGGTGATGATTGCCCTTGGAGGAGAGGAAGGTAGAGACTGGATGTGGACAGAACGAGGTTTCAGGGACGCCGGTAATGTTCTACTTCCTGATCTGAGACCTGGTTAAATGACTATTTTTTATTTGTGAAAGTTAATTGAGTCATACAGTGATAATAGGTACAATTTTGGGTTGGATTACTATAACTCAATAAAATATTTTTAAAATAATTCTGTTAGTTTTGGCAGAAGGCAGGAGTTTTTTTGCCAGGTGTTTTGTTGTTGTTTGTCTGTTTTTAGAGTTACCCAGGATGTTACTCTGTCACCCAGGCTGGAGTGCAATGGTGCAATCGTAGGTCACTGCAGCCTCAACCCCCCCGGGCTTAGGCAATCCTCCCACTTTGGCTAACCAAGTAGTGGGACTACAGGCAGGAGCCACCACATCTGGCCTCAGTTTTGTTTTTTACAGTGAAGGAATGGCAAAAACAATTACTCATTGGCTTTTGCAGTGAAAACAGAATCATACATTTGTAAGAAGTAAAACAACAAATCATTCTGATAATTATCTTTCTGCTCCACATATGGCCAGAAGGTAGGAAGAGACAGAGGCCAGAGGGATGAAAAGTTGGTTCCAGGTGGCAAAGAAGAGGACAAGAAAGAGAAGACGTAGAGATGATATGGTCCGCACAGACCAGGGAGAGAGAAAAGAAGCAAGTGACAGCAACAAAATATGAATACAGAAAGAGACTTTTTATCTCCATGCTGTCAGAATGGATAGAAGGATTCCTCTCCAAAGCCGAAATACATAGGCATTCATGTAACGCCCTCTTTATTCTACATTCAACAGAGACAAATTCCTCAAACCTTGTTTGACATTCAATAAAGACCATTTCTTTTAAGAAAGCAGCAGGGTCAATCCCCGTTTACAAGGGGTAGTGCATCTCTTTTCACGGCCTCACGTTTCCATCTGGTGGCCTTTTAGGATATCATGGAAAAGGACTCAAGAGTTACAACTAAGGCAGGGTGGATATTTCCCGCTGGCATCTGTCTGGTTTGAGGGTTAAACCCAGGCCTCAGATGGGAGGGTCTGCATTTCTAAGGCAGCTTGTAAGGAGAGGGGTGGAAGAAGACATCTAAACCAACCCTGTGAATTTCATTTCAGGGTGGCCTGAGCCACAATATTCACATCAAAAACAAGCATATTATCGTAAGATTTATTAACCTTTGTCAGCCACTCCGACTAGGTCTTCCTATAGATATTAATGCTTAAAAAAATAACTAACACCCAAAGTAAATTTTGGCCTATCATTAAGTTGAATTGTTCACTGTACCGACACTGAAACATTTATTGCAGTACATTACAGAGCAAGTTTAAACGACCTAGGCATGCAAACACACACACACCTGCCTACTCCAAACTCATATCAGAGTTCTCTACTCTTCCTAAATAAAAGGCAAAAGTTTTGCTGGTATTTTTTTTAAGTGTAATTTAGGGACTTAAAATGGGGCAAGAAAAATGTATAAAAGACCCTCCCCTCCATGCTCTGCCTTTATAAATGACAGAACAGATAGAGAATTGAAATTACTGTCTATACAGTTGGACTTGAAGTCATAAAGGGGAGTGCTCGATATAAACAAGGAAGTTCTTAAGAAGCCATGGGAGAAGCCAAGGCCCTCATAACCTGAGGCTGAACTCACCTGAGAGTGCTTTGAATCCTGAGACTCAGGTATGGAATTCAAAACCAGAAAACTAGTGTGCTCTGAAGAAGTGCCAGATGTCTGAGCAAGCCCACCACTATGAAAGAGAGACAGGCTGAGTGACAGCAGAGACACACTGAAGTGTGCATTAGCAAGATGGAGCATTCAGTTGAGGGAGTCTTGCAGATTAAAGTGTAAAGAACAAAAAGTGAAAAGGTTAAGAGACATAAAGCCTAGGTGATGACATTCAAGTTTTCATCTAGTAGGAATTCCAGAGGCAGAGAGAGATAAAATGGGAGACAGTAGTATTTAATTAACAGCTAAAAAGATTCCCAAAAGTGAAGAAAGCTATGAAAATAGAGAGAAAAATGTTAAAAGCTACCAAAGCAGAAAAAGTTAAAAACCCAAAGAAATAAGGATCAGATTTTCCTCATTAATTTCATTAGCAACACTGGATACAAGCCAATGAGGCAATGTCTTCAATGAGCTGTTGGAAAATAACTATAATTTATGCTGAATTCTATAACTCAGCCACAGAATTATTTAAGAGCATAATGAAACAAAGGTATTTTTTTTCTTTTTTGAGACAAAGTCTTGCTCTGTTGCCCAGGCTGGGATGCAGTGACATGATCACGGCTCACTGCAGCCTTGATCTCACTGGCTCAAGCGATCCTTCCACCTCAGGCCCCCAGTAGCTGGTACTATAAGAGCCTACCACCATGCCTGGCTAATTTATTTTGTTCTTGTGTAGAGATTGGGTTTCCTCATGTTGCCCAGGCTGATCTTGAACTCCTAGGCTCAAGTCATCTACCTTGGAATTATAGGTGTGAGCCACTGCACCCAGCCCAAAGGCACTTTCGAACATTCAAGATTTAAGAAAGTTTACCACCAACAGATTATGTTGGAAAGAACTACTTATGAAGTCCTCCTGCAAGGAATGACATGAATCCAGACGAAGAAGCAGTGTGAAAAAAGTAACACTTCTCTAAGTAATCAGCCAATGCTGTTGTTTAAGACTAAAGTATTGATTGCCACAGATGCTTAAAATCACAATTTAGAATTAGAATTCTGGATTATATCAACAGGAGTATTGGGGAAAGGGAAAACAGCAGCGGGAAGTGAACATTTCTTACCTTGTTCGGGAAGAGTCTGTATGTACTGTTTACCTTTAGATTTTGTTAGGCAACTATATATATGGATATAAAAAATTAAGAGTAACTACTAGAAAAATAGCAATTAAATGTATAAATTTCAAACCAATAGAGGAAAAAAGATGGAACAAAGAAATTTCAATCAACCCAACAGAAAACAGGAATAGGGACAAAAAAGGAAACAGCATAATCCATAGAAAACACAAACATAGGTCAGGTGAGGTGACTCACACCTGTAATCCCAGAACTTTGGGAGGCCAAAAAGAGTGGATCACTTGAGGTCAGGGGTTCAAGACCAGCCTGGCCAACATGGTGAAACCCCATCTCCACTAAAAGTACAAATATTAGCTGGGTGTGGTGGTGGGCACCTGTAATCCCAGCTACTTGGGAGGCTGAGGCAGGAGACTCACTTGAACTCAGGAGGCGGAGGTTGCAGTGAGCTGAGATCATGCCACTGCACTCCAGCCTCGGTGACAGGAAGAGAATCTGTCTAAAAAAAATGAAGATGCAAAGATAATAAAGTCCTAACAAATGAGTATTCATAATAAATGCACAATAAGAAAAAATGAATAGCAAATAGGCAATTCATATGAAAATACCATTCAAGGAAATTAAAATTGCTAAGAAAGATAACAAAAAATGCTTGATCTCACCAGTTCTCAAGGAAATACAAATAAAAGAGCATTGGGATGCTATTTTTGCTGATCAGATTGGCAAGTATTTTCCAGCTTGATAACAGATGTTAGGCAGAGTTGGGCCAACGGGTACCTCACGTCCCACCAGAGGGGGTGTGTATTAGTGCAGTCAATTTGGAGTGCATCTGACATATGTATTAAAACCAAAACATTTGCACATGTGTGCGGGAAAGTATTGTGAAGACTATCTTAGCAGCTTTGCTGGAAGCAGTGAGATATTGGCAACAATCCAAAGGTCCATCAATGGGAGAAGAAATACAGGGTATGTTCCTACCACAGAATACTCTGCAGCAGTTAAAAATAGTAACTTAGATTCTTTTCTTTTCCTTTTTTTTTTTTTTTTTTTTGAGACAATCTTTCTCTGTCTCCCAAGCTGGAGCGCGGTGGCACAATCTCGGCTCACTGCAACCTCTGCCTCTCAGGTTCAAGCAATTCTCCTGCCTCAGTCTCCCAAGTAGCTAAGACTACAGGCGTGCACCAGCACACCCAGCTAATTTTTGTATTTGTAGTAGAGACGAGGTTTCACAATGTTAGCCAGGATCGTCTCGATCTCCTGACCTTGTGATCCGCCTGCCTTGGCCTCCCAAAGTGCTGGGATTACAGGCGTGAGCCACCTTGCCCGGCCTTTGCTAATGTTTCTATGGTTTTAGATTTTACTAGTCTAATCCAGTTTTTACTGCTAATTCAGTTGCAGTTTATTATTTTATTTTTATGTAAACTGTGAATATAAACTTTCCAAATGGCTGTTCAGTTGTTCCAGCACATTTTTCTTTTTCTTTTAGAGAAACAGGGTTTTGCTCTGTCACCCAGGCTGGAGTCATAGCTCTCTGCAGCCTCCAACTCCTGAGCTAAAGCTATCTTCCTACTTCAGCCTCCCAAGTAGCTGAGACTATAGGCACACACCACTACACTTAATTAACTTTTAAATTTCTAGTAGAGACTGGGATTTTGCTATGTTGCCCAGGCTGGTCTCCTGACCTCAAGCAATCCTCTGCCTTGGCCTCTCAAAATGTTGGGATTCTAGGTGTGAGCCACCATGCCCAGCTTCCAGCACTATTCAAAAAATATCTGTTTTTGCCCCAGTGGCATGAGATGCCACTGTTATAAATATACTATTTCCAATTATAAATATACTATTTCCAAATGTACTTGATCTATGTTGGGAGTTCCTCTTCTATTCCAAACTGAACTGTTTGTCTATTCATGTACCAGAACTGCTCTGTTTTAATTATAGAGGCTTTGTTGTATGTGTTCACATTTGGTAAGGCAAGTCCCCACAATTTTTCCTTTTTAGTGTTTTCCTATTATTGCATGTTAATTGTTTTCTGCCAGAAATGCATAACTGAATTTAGCCATGAGAAAACAGGCAAACTCAAACTGAGTTACATTCTATAAAACAATTGGCTAATACTCTTTAAAACAGTTAAGATCATGAAAAAAAAAAAGAAAGAAAGAAAGAAAGAAAGACAGACAAAGGAATTGTCCCAATTTAAAGGAGTCCAAGGAAACATAAGAAGAGCACTGTATGGTCCTGCAGGAATTCTAGTCCAAACAAGGGCATGGGATAAGTAATGAAATTTGAATGAGGTCTGTAGATTAGATATTAGTAATGTATCAATGTTAATTTTCTGGTTTTGATCGTAATGTGCTAATGCAAGATATAAACATTTGGGGAAACTGAGTAAAGGATATATAAGAATTCTTTGTGCTATTTTTGCAACTTTTTCACAAATCTGAAATTATTTCCAATTGAAAAGTTAAAATGGCTGGGTATGGTGGCTCACGCTTGTAATCCCAGCACTTTGGGAGGCAGAGGTGGGTGGATCACAAGGTCAGGAGTGTGAGACCAGCTTGGTCAATATGGTAAAACCTGGGCTTTACTAAAAATACAAAAAAAAAAAAAATTGTGGGGTGTGCTGGCAGGTGCCTGTAGCTCCAGTACTCAGGAGGCTGAGGCAGGGGAATTGCTTGAACTGGGGAGGTGGAGGCTACAGTGAGCCATGATCGTGCCACTGCACTCCAGTCTGGGTAACAGAGCCAGACTCTGTCTCAAAAAAAAAAAAAAGTTAAAACAGAAAAATTGTAAAAAAAAATTTGAATTATGTACAATAAATGTACATGATTATAATTTAATTATTAAAATTTAAATATTTTATACTTATAATAAATATTTTTGCCAAATGTAGGAGACGCAGACTTGCGACTGGCAGGAGTGAAGCCAGTGGGTAAAACAATCCAGCCGTGAAGCCATTGTGGGCACATTTCCTACAGCAGTTCAGCTCCAATTAGTCAGTGCAAGAATCGGACTCCTAGGAACATTACAGTGTCTCCTGCTGGGACCTGCCAACCACTTCTGGGCAATGTCATTGGCACAGTTTTAGGTGGCAGGCAAGATGCCTTCCTTCTGATGAAGTCGGGTGAGTAGCTGAACCAAGGAGAATTTGGGTACTTAAGATAAAAAGAACGGATCCTTCGTTAAACTGAATATTTCATTTCAGAACCAAAAACTTTAACAAACAATCTCTTAGATGTTGAGCCATGTATTTTTCCCTGAAAAGTACACATCTTTTCTAGAAAAATCTTGTTGGAGATTATATTATTGAGGAATAAATTGAGATTAATGCCTGAAAGTGTTATTTAATGTCATAAAGTACCGAAACAGAAAGGCTTTCAGCAGGTTTAAAATTCCAGCTCCTGTTATAATGATTTAAAAGGCCGTGAATATATCAACATGTACAGGAATCAAGCTTTCATATATTGTATGAAGAATGGATTTATCTGAATTCTCAGGCATGGGTATGGCAGTGCAAGAACTCTCTAACATGAATAAATGCAATTTAAAGTATGACTTTATTTTTATTTTTATTTACTTATGTGTTTCTAGACAGAGTCTCGCTCTGTTGTCCAGGCTGGAGTGCAGTAGTGCCTTCTCGGCTCACTGCAACCTCTCCTTCCCGCGTTCAAGGAATTCTCCTGCCTCAGAATCCCTAGTAGCTGGGACTACAGGCACGCACCACTACATCTGGCTAATTTTCGTATTTTTAGTAGAGATAGGGTTTCACTATGTTGGCGAGGCTGGTCTTGAACTCCTGACTTCAGGTGATCTGCCTGCCTCGGCCTCCCAGAGTGCTGGGATTACAGGTGTGAGCCACATGCCCAGACAAAAGTATTACTTTAAAACCTGTGAAAAGGTCTGTGGGAGAAGCGCCAGTAGCTGGAGCACGATTGAACACACAGGAAGGAAGGTGAAGATGGAGCATTTTCCCAGAGGAGGAAAGAAGTGCTCCATCAAGAACATGGTGGTCACTGGCCTTGGGTAAGAGTGGCGACTGCTTTTCCAGGGACTGAAGAAAGGGCCTTGTCTGCTGTGATATGGCTGGCTTAGAGTTAGAACTTGAGAAATGCCATTTTGTACAAGACAAAGCTATTTTCCAAAAATAAGTTGTAACGACTGCCCCATTCTCCTCGCAATAACTGCTGACCTTGGCTTCTGTAAAGTTGCTTGCCCTTACTTATCAGTAACTGCCAGAAGTGCTTGCTTTTGCTCATCAAAAAGTGCTGAAAAGTTGCTTGCCCTGCACCCCCTCACCCTCTTGGTCCTAAATCCAGGATGTGGTTTTTCAGCTTAAAACCCCCAGTCCCCCTGAGATCGGGGCCACAGGTTGGAGAGACGTGAGTCCTCTGTGGTCGCCAGAATAATAAATGACCCTGCAATCTGGTATACTTTTGTCTTGGTGCTAACTTTCTATGCTCGGTCCAGTACAACATCTGCCTATCATCCCTTCTCCCTGCTTTTGCTAACAGTCTCTAATTTTGGGCAGAGGAGATCCCACTTCTCTCCCTTCTGTGTGGTCCTGGCAGAAGTTTCAACAGTAGAATGGGCATGTCACCTACGGGAAACCATTCAGATTCTCTTTCTCTCAGGAATTTAGAACTTCAGAGGAAAAACACAAGAAGGGAAATGACTGGAGCCCAGTCACTCTGAGGGCATTGGCTCAGAGGAGACTGTTCTGAGCTTCTCTGAGGTTCATGTCCTTCCAAGACCTGTCTGCCTACTTTGCTTTAAGTGCTGTGAGCGCTGCATTATCTTTTCCCCAAATTCTATTTTGTTTGAGTGTGCTAGTTGAATTCCGTTTTGTGCAAATAAAGAACTGCATGGGATACAGAAGGTGTAGTAACAGCAACATTTTAAGTATGACATTGGGGGAGTCTGTTCTCTCTGGAAGCAGCAAGTGGAGTGGCTAGTTGGAACAATGTGGTGAAATTGATAGCGAAGTGCTGGGTAGAGAAGGGCATGACCTCTTAAATGCCATGGAATGAAGGAAGGGAAGTGCTGGGGAGAGGAGTGTGTGGTCCCTGGCTAGGGCTCCACTCTTACAGACCTAGGTGAGGACAGGCAGTTCCTGCCCAAAAGTTGCATTTCCCAAGACGACCCTGGCCTGCCACGCCCCCATCCCATGCCTATAAAACCCCAAGACCCTAGCCCGCAGGCAGGTAGATGACTAGATGTTGAGAGGAGCGCATCAGCCGAGGAACACACCGACAGACACGGGCCAGCTGATCAGCAGAGGCAGAAAGACATGGAGTTTAGCCGGGCAGTCAGAGGAGAGCCCAGGCTGCTGAGAGGCCCGACTCCAGGGGAAAACCTTCCCACTCCATTCTCCTCTGACTTCGCCAGAGCTACCTCCACTTAGCAAAACTTTGCACTCATTCTACAAGCCCAGGTGTGATCCGATTCTTCCAGTACACCAAGGCAAGAACCTGGGATACAGAAAGCCCTCTGTCCTTGTGACAAGGTACAGTGTCTAAGTGAACTCGTTAACACAAGCTGCGTATAGATGGCAAAACTAAAAAAGCACCCTGTAACCCACACCCACTGCTGCTTCAGGGGCTGTAAACATTCACCCCTAGACACAGCCATGGTGTCTGAACCCCACAGACTGCCCATCTGTATGCTCCCCTAGAGGTTTGAACAGCAGGTCACTGAAGAAGCAAGCCACACCTTCATCACATGCCCGGTGGGGCTAGAGGGAAAAGGGAGCCTTTCCTGTTTCAAAACTATGGAAGTGTCAGAGGCGTTTGAACCACAGCAACTCCATTTTGAGTGAGGGCTTGGAAAATGAGGCTGAGACTTGCTGGGCAGCATTGTCTGAAAGCTAGGCATTGCTAGCCTCTAGACATTTATCGTTAAGGGAACAAATTAATCATGTTTAGCAAACAGACCCAGACTTGGGAGGGTCCTTATATCCCAGTATCTGGAGAACAAAGGCAGTCCTAATTTTGCTTTAAAGATAATATCAATTCGTTCAAAATATTAAGAAAATTAATCCTTTATCACAAACTCTTGCAGCAGAACACATCTCCCAGTATATACAAGCATTGTCCTTAGGGCGGATGCCTCCCTCCTCTTAACTTTCATCCCTTTACTTTCTTAATGAAACTTGCTCTTGTTTTGAACCGTGGACTTGCCCTGAATTCTTCCTTGCATAAGATCCAAGAACCCTCTCTTGGGATCTGGATCCAGACCCCTTTCCTGTAGCAGAAGGAGGCTGATCAAGGATAAGTATAAAGACACAAGATAAATAAAAGGTCTGCTAATCAGTATTGAAGGTCATTTACATTTGCAGAATATTAATTTGTAGTGATTTCCTCCAGTAACTTTGGTACAGGAAAGGAAAAAGGGCCTGATTCAAGTTAGAAGCTAGCATAGTCTTTGTCGGGGAATAAGGTGAAGATCTTAAAGGAATAAGGTGAAGAAGTTAAAGGCTAGTATCATTGGTCTCTAGGCTTAACAGTCAAGGAAAGAAAGCTAAAAGGGCAGAATGGAGGGAAAAGGGGGGCACTGAAGGACTGGAGCTTGGGTTAGCTGAGAAAAGATACAGTGGACTAGGGAGGAGGAGAGAGACCCGAGAGTTTAAGAGGCTTCTCTATTCAGGAGAAGTTCAGATTTGAAGTCACAGTGTTTCAGTGATGAAGTCCAGGGTGTGGGACGCAGATTAAGGATGTTAAGCAAATGGCGACTGAAGTTGCCCATGGTGATGGAAGATGAAATGCAAGTTTGGTAATTAGCTCGTCTCAATTTCACCAACTAAGTTCCAAGTTCTAAGGAGAGTATGTGTGTATGTGTGTGTGTTTTAATGAATGTGGGGAAAGTGGAGGAGGTTGGTAGCTGGTGACCAAAAAATGAAGTCCCCTTAAGACACTAAAACGTTTTTTGCAGACAGCAGTCTTACTCTTCGCCCAAGCTGGAGTGTAGTGGTGCAGTCTCAGCTCACTGAAACCTTGGTCTCAGGGGCTCAGGCAATCCTTCCGCCTCAGACTTCTAAGTAGGTAGAACTACAGACCTATGCCACCACGTCCAGCTAATTTTTTTTTTTTTTTTTGTAGAGATGGGGTCTCACCATGGTTCCCAGGCTGGTCTTGAACCCACTTCGGCCTCCCACAGTGCTGGGATTACAGGTGTGAGCCGCCACGCCGGCCCAGCCTTAGTGTTAACATTGCTATATGTTACTGTACCTTATTGGCTCACATTGTGAGTTCTTGGGTCGGCCTCTTTCCTGGTTACCTAATCATGAGTAAGTTACTTCTCCTTTTAGTACCTCAGTTTCCTCAACTATAATTTGGGAATAATATTCCCTCCCTCATTCATTGTTTGAATTCAATGAATAATGTATAAAGTGGTAAATACTGATCACTTGATAAACATTGGCTATTATTATTATTTTATTTTTTTTGGAGACGTAGTCTTGCCCTGTCATCCAGGCTGGAGGACAGTGGTTCGTTCTCAGCTCACTGCGACCTCCACCTCCCAGGTTCAAGCGATTCTCCTGCCTAAGCCCCCCGAGTAGCTGGGATTACAGGTGCCTGCCACCACACCCGGCTAATTTTTGTATTTTTAGTAGAGACAGGGTTTCACCATGTTGGATAGGCTGGTCTCGAACTCCTGACCTTGTGATTCACCCGCCTTGGCCTCCCAAAGTTCTGGGATTACAGGCGTAAGCCACTGCAGCCTGCTCTTAGCTATTATTATTAAAGGAGAGACCTATATTTAAATGATTACAATACAATGTAACACTTTAGGATAAATACATAGAAAATAAATCACTTAAACTGTACTTGGGATAATCAGGTTGGTATTTAATGAGGTGATAACTGAGGTGGCTACAGAAGAGTAATCCAGGATTGGGTGTGAGCAAGGTGCATGGCGCAGTGGTACGTTCTACGTTGAATGCTCAGCCTAAGTCAGGCACTGTGGCGGATGTTTTACAATTTTGTCACTTTAATATCACATCCTTGCCAGATATGGAGCTTCGTTTTACCGAGGAAAGCTCAGAAAAGTTGAAAAACTAGCCCTTGAGCACACACGAATGGAAAGAAATTGGGATTTTTATTTTAATAAGTAAGTTTGTCTGGCAGAAGGGCGACTAAGCAGAGGCAACTCCAAGAAGTGTGAGAACAGCTGGAGCCCTGAGCTGGGACAGTGGAGGACGAATGAGAGAGTTTCATGCCTGTCATAATGAGGAGCTTGGCCTTCAATCTGAAGACAATGGTGCCAGTTCAAAGGACTTTAAGCAGCCCCTACACAGTGGCAGCCGAGCAGGTCACAAGAGCAAGGTGATGCCCAGGCAGATCAGGGATTCTCTGTCTACTGGGCGCCCGCCTGCCGGCTCCACAGCAGCGGATTTTGCTGCACGAGGAGAGGCAGCAGAGCAGGCCTTTTCCTCCGCCCACAGCGCCGACTTCGAAAGCTCCTAGGCTGGTGGCTCTACTGGCTGCTGGAAGTCCCCACTCTCCAGACCCGCCAGACTGGCGGCCAGTGCCATTACAGCGCCGCGGCCTCGGGTCTTGGGCCGCAGAGCCACCCGGCCAACAGGCCTCTGCAGCGCTCCCTGGCGTCGGCCCGGCTCGTGCAGCTTCCCCCGTCCCAACCCAGCCGAGAGCCCCAAACTCCAGTCCAGTTCCCGTCCGTAGTTTCCTCCCCGCAGGAACGCAGGTGGGATCACGTGCGGGCGCTGTCACGTGACACCAGGTCACGTGGGGCGGTCGCGACTGGCGCCGCTGGGCTGGGGTTCCGGGGCTCTGCGGTCCTTGCGCGCGCCCACTGAGCCGGGAGGCTGGGATGGTGAGGGCGGCGGGCCGGGCAGGAGAGGGAACGGCCTGGGCGGGAGCCGCCGTCCCTGCTGCCCTCAGGCTCAGCCTGTGTCCTCGTTTTTTTTTTTCGCTGCAGATGAACCGGATGACCCCCGACCAGGAGCGGGCGCCGGCGTCCGAGCCCGTGTGGGAGCGGCCGTGGTCGGTGGAGGAGATCCGCAGGAGCAGCCAGAGTTGGTCGCTGGCGGCCGACGCGGGCGTGAGACGCGGGCCCGGGGACGCGAGGGCGGCAGGGGTGACACTCGGCCTGCGCGCGGGAGGACCGGGCCGCGACTGCCCCTGCACCCGGGCCGTCGGGTTGCCTGCCCTCTTAGGAACACAGGCCCCTTATAACCCCGGAGAATGCCAGCCTGGCAGCCCCCGGCCACCGGGGAGAGGGGCGGACCCGGACCGCGGCCCAGACGCGGCGTTCCCTTCCTTGGGGTTTCTGGCAGTGCCGCTGAGTTCCATCCAGAGGGGAGATCCGTTTCCGCCACGCTGAGGGATTGCTCCGGCACTAGCGAGGCGATTCTTGTTGGGACCTGGACTGAGTGGGGCGGGAGACAAGCCAGTTTGTGGATATCCTTTAGTGAGAATTCTTCATGTCGGGGGCCCAAACAACTCCCTCAAAACTGTAATTCCAGAGTCCTGGAATAATAGGATTTTTGAATAAGAGTGGTGGCTGGTTATCTAACCCTTGCTCTGTGATCTTTGTAGACTGACAACCAAAGATGACTTTTTAAAAAAGAGACAGGGTTTTGCTCTGTCGTCCAGGCTGGAGTGCAGGTGGCTCGATCTTAGCTCACTGCATCCTTCGGGGCTCAGGTGATCCTTTTACCTCAGCCACCTGAGTAGCTGGGACTATAGGCGGGCTCCACCGCACCTGGCTGATTTATTTAATCTTAGTAGAGATGGGGGACTTGCTATGTTGTCCAGACTGGTCTCCAGCACCTGGCCTCTAGCGATCACTCCGCCTCAGCCTCCCAAAGTGTTGGGATTAAAAGGTGGGCCCCTGTACCATTAGCTCACTGCCACTCTTTTGATGCGCTTTGTTAGTGATTTTCAATGTCCTTTGGTTTTACTAATTGTCAAAAGAAGCATTCTGGAAGGACACGGTGGCTCATGCCTGTAATCCCAACACTTTGGGAGGCCAAGGTGGGAGAGTCACAGGGTCAGGAGTTCGAGACCAGCCTGGCCAGCATGGTGAAACCCTGTCGCTAGTAAAAATACAAAAAAATTAACTGGGCGTAATGGCAGGAGCCTGTAATCCCGGCTACTCAGGAGGCTGAGGCAGGAGAATCACTTGAACCCAGAAGGCGGAGGTTGCAGTGAGCAGAGGTAGCATGGATTCTTTTTTGATTTGACATGCGCATGACATACATGTAACATTGATACTACTGTATGTTTATGTTTTTAAAATAGCTACTACAGTTTCTACAGGAATTCTCACAGCAAACTATCTCTAGGACCCATGAAATCAAGAGACAAGTGGACGGACTAATTCGGGAAACCAAAGCCACAGATTGTCGCCTGCATAATGTCTTCAATGACTTCCTTATGCTCTCTAATACCCAGTTCATTGAGAATGTGAGTTATTTAATTATATCATAATTTTAAATAATTCTTTTTTACAAAGCAGGAGATACTGTAATTTTAAATAACTTACTGTTAGGTTCCCTCCCAAATTTTGGTGAAAGTGTGGTTCTTGGTAATTGAAGCTTTTTTCTCTGGGATTAAATGCGTCTTTTTTATTTGTGAAGTTTTAAGTCCTTTTTTCCAAGCCTCTAAAAAAATGTAATGATAAAATTTTCTTATATTTCAGTGCTTCCATCTTTTGTCAGTTTTGAGAGTAGTCAGCAATTGTGATGAATTGTGTGGCACTCACACCAGCTTTGTTGTGGCATGATCTGTAAGGCATGATCTGTATACCTGGTTAGGCCCTCTGGACACCACATGTGGTTTCACTTGTTGATTGGGTTATGTTCTGGTAAATTATATTCAGGGGATATATGTCCACTTGCAGTATTCTTAACTGAAGTTTATGATGGCTGAACTTATGATATGGAATCAGCTATACACAGATTACTGAGCTTAAACCCATGTGTGAGTTTTGTCTATTTACTGAGTTTCTTCTAGATGGTAGGAATACATAGGTAAATCAGTTAGAGCCTCTCTCTTGGCAAACAGTATAATTCCAGCCTACAACGGAAGTAAGTGTGGCTGGAGCAGAGTGGAGACTTAAGAGATGAGGATGGAAAAGTAGCTGAGGTAACAGACCTGTGTTTCTCATAGGGTATTCAACTTTTTGAATATCAGCATTCATTTGTGAAAAAAGGATTATTAAAGTAAGCTATCTCCTAAGATTGTTAGATGTAAATTAAAAAATTTCAGAATCACAAAATTATTAAAAAAAAAAAAAAAAGGCCAAGATTTAGGATAGTTAAGAGAACACCAGATAATGCCGCCTAGTCAACTTGTGCAGCATCTTTGTGCATTTTTTAGTAGCTTGGGTTAAATGCCACTTCCTGTCTTTTTTGGAGAGGTATACATGAAATAAAGACATTAATAAAGGTCTTAGATATCTCTTTGCCAGTTATTTCCTTTAACAGTAAAGGAGTACTCATGAGTTTGAAAAATAACAAGTATTTAAGTAAAATCAGTAGTTTTCTGATTGTCTACACAGAATGTCTGTGCTTCGTCCTGACTGTTTATCTCACTGGAAGAGCCAGGGACTGGTGGTATGCCCAGCCCCATGATGTTTTCATCAGGTTAATTTCGTGTCCTTTTAAGCACTCCTGTTGTTTTCATTCTGTACCTTTCTTTCCGGAGCAGGTACTTAGCACTTCTCTGCAGTCGGTACTGCAGCACCAGAGTCCGAAAGGATTTGGGAGGTTTCCTTTGTACTCACTGTGCCTGCACCAGATTGGTGCTAGATTGGTATCAGATCAATACTTCAGTGTGCAGAAATGGGGAACATGATAAATTTTTCTGAATCACAATCTTAGGTCTTCTCTTTTCCCCAGCTCTTCTTTTCTAGCCAAGTTTTCTTAGATTCTGAGTTTTCCATGATGTAGTTTTTGTTGAGTTTTTTGGTTTTTATTGTGTTTTGGTAACTGATCTTTATTTGTGTCTGCTACTGGGGATTTCCTGTTTTCCGTTCATCTCTCCATCCCTTTAGTTTTAGTGGGTTTTTTTTGGTTGTTTTTTTTTTGTTTTGTTTTGTTTTGTTTTGAGACAGAGTCTTGCTCTGTCACCCAGGCTGGAGTGCATGGCCTGATCTTGGCTCACTGCAACCTCCAGTTCCCAGGTTCAAGCAATTCTCTTGCCTGAGCCCCCTGAGTAGCTGGGATTACAGGCACCTGCCAATAATTTTTTTTGTATTTTTAGTAGAGGCAGGGTTTCACCATGTTGGCCAGGCTGGTTTTGAATTCCTGACCTCAAGTGATCCGCCCACCCCAACCTCTGCCTCCAGGTTCAAGCAGTTCTCCTGCCTCAGCCTCCTGAAGTGCTAGGATTACAGGTGTGAGCTACCGCGCCCAGCCCTTAGTGTTCAGTGTGGATGCCCCTTCGCCTTCCAGTCTGCCTTGAGAACTCTTCTCCGGATATGCTGGTTGCCACTGACAAATCTTAATTACTTCCTAGACCTTCTATAAGGCCACATGCTATAGGCTTTTTTCACTTGTGGCAGAGCATGATGGTAATGAGAAATGCTTAATAAAACTCTGAGAAAATCTACTTGCTGATATATATTTGTCAGCGATCTGGCTTTTTAATGTTTGTTGTTTTTTTTTTTCAAATCCTGACATCAGTACTTACATATTACAATTCCAACTTGAATGATAGTGCCATTTAGTTTCATGGTAATTTTTCAAAGTCAGATAGGGTTGTGGGTTTTATTAATTAGCCTCAGAGGCAGCCACAGAGTTGCAAACTATTATATAAGTTAGTGAAACAATCCGGACTTTCTAGGGCAAGAACAGTCAGGACTTTCTAGGGCAAGAGAAATTAGTACCATTAGTAAAAGCTCAAGAGGGGAGTCCTAGGGAGAAGAAATGCTAATTAACATTGGCCAGTGTTCTAGCGTCTAATTAGAAGGCAACACAATTGTAAACCTTAATTAGTCTGTTAATTTAGGAATTGCATCCTGAAATACTAAGTGCCATAGTTAATGACTTTAGTTTGTTAAAAGATCTGGTGAGGGAGGATTTTTTCTGTTTAAAGTCAATTGTTTCAAAATCTTAGCTTTGTAAAAATTTTTTTTAATTCCAAAATTAAGTAAATTAATCCATTTATGCCAGAGGTTACAAATTTTTTTGTGAAAAATCAGACCTTGTCAATGACCTTGAGCAGTAGGATATACATAACTCCCACAAGCTTAGCATTCCAATAATGGAACACTAGACATAAATGGGTTAATTTTCCAGATCATCTTCCTATTGGTTTGTAAAAGCTGAGTTTTGGTCATTTTCCCCTCCTTTTCTACTTTTCTATTGAAGAAACAGATGGAGTTGTTGAAATTGTCAAGTACTCCGCAATTAGAGAGAAGGAGGTAAAGCCCAAAAGCCTTATTGGCATGTAATTTCCTGCACAGGCTTCTCCCCAACCCCCTAGACCTGCCTTATTTTACATAATGACCCTTACTTTTGACAATCCAGCCTTCTCATTTCTTGAGATACCATATGCCCTGCTGCTACGGGGCCTTTGCTTACATTGCTTCTTATGCCTCGACCCTTTGATTGACATCTACAGTATCTGTCTTTCCGGTCTCTGCTCAATTATATTACTTCCTCCTGGACCCTCTGCACTAGGCAGACCCCCTGGATAAAAGCACTTGAAGCATCACATGCCATTCTTTAGTAGACTTCTTATAATTGTAATTTTACAATTTGTGGGATTTGATGAGTTGAACTCTCCTGCTAAATCAAGCCCCATTTTTTTTTTTTTTTCGAGATGGAATTTCATTCTTGTTTCCCAGGCTGGAGTGCAATAGCACAGTCTTGGCTCACTGCAGTGTACCTCTCCTGGGTTCAAGCAATTCTCCTGCCTCAGTCTCCCAAGTAGCTGGGGCTACAGGCATGGGCCACCACGCCTGGCTAATTTTGTATATTTTTAGTAGAGATGGGGTTTCTCCATATTGGTCAGGCTGCTCTCAAACTCCCAACCTCAGGTGTTCCACCTACCTCGGCCTCCCAAAGTGCTGGGATTACAGGTGTGAGCCACTATGCCTGGCCTGGAGCCCCATATTTTTTAACAACAAATATGTTATATTTGTGGGGCCCAACACAAGCCTGATACTTAGGGACCCAGTGAATATTTGAATGAATGAATGAGAGTACACATAAATGAAAAGTATTATACACAGGGCTGTGTATAATCTGTTACTCTCCAGCCCTGGTTCCTTTTTCCCCTGTTCCCCACCTTTCCCTGTTACCCTGTCTCCCAAGATGAGGAGCAATAACAAAGATTTTTTTTTTTTTTTTTTTT
>NW_016108019.1:143655-151384 GCF_001604975.1 Cebus imitator
CGGAGGGTGAGGGGTTCAGGCTGGTCTCAACTCCTGACCTTGTGATCAGCCCGCCTCAACCTCCCAAAGTGCTGGGATTACAGGTGTGAGCCACTGTGCCCAGCCCTAGCACATATATTCTAAGTCTATTTCCCATGCAGACGTCAGGCTTAAAAGGATTGAACTTAAAAAAAAAAATCAAATAGCCCAAATTAACCAACCATTGAACATTTCATTATATTACTTTATGTTTTTTATTTTTTAACTTTAACCTTTTCTTTTTTTGTTGTTTTTTTTGAGACAGAGTCTCACTCTGTTGCCCAGGCTGGAGTGCAGTGGCGCCATCTCAGCTCACTGCAACCTCTCCCTCCCAGGTTCAAGAGATTGTCCTGCCTCAGCTGCTGAGTACCTGGGACTACAGGCATGTGCCACCATGGCCGGCTAATTTTTTGTATATTTAGTAGAGACGGGGTTTCACTGTGTTAGTCAGGATGATCTCGATCTCCTGACGTCATGATCCACTTGCCTTGGACTTCCAAAATGCTGGGATTACAGGCATGAGCCACTGCGCCCAGTCAACTTTAACCTTTTCTAGATGACTCTGTGTGTGTGTGTGTGTGTGTGTGTGTGTGTGTTTGCATTTGCAGCCTACTTTTGTTAATGTGAACTTATTTAACACATCTTTGAGACTTTTGTGAACTTCACTTTTTTGTTCTTAAACCATATAATAATCCTCCAATATTAAATGTTATTTATGAAATGTTTCATAAGTATGGAAAAGTTTAGAGAGAAACCACAAGTGCTAAGTAGATGCGGCACCTAGCATTAGTAATTTGATATTTTGCCACATTTGCTTCAAAGGTGCCAACCCTCCATATTTGTCCTTAACTCTAATCATTTTGGATGGGGATTCATTGGTATCTCTGGCTTTTTATTCTTTTTTTGTTTTTGTGACAGGATCTCTCTCTCTTGCCCAGGCTAGAGTTCAGTGGTGCAAACACAGCTCACTGCAGCCTCAAACTCCTGGGTATAAGCCATCTTCCACCTCAGCCTCCCGAGTAGCTGGTACCACAGGTGTTCACTGCCATGCCTGGCTAACTTTTAATTTTTTTTACCTAGAGAGGGATTTAATTTTTATCCCTTATAGATAATCTTTATTGTGTAGTTGTTCTTTTCTTCACTGACTGTTGTATATGAATGTTTGTGTGTGTTTATTTGAAAATAAAAGCAGGCCTCCGTGGAATTGTGGGTCTGTTTCTGCCCTCTGCTATTTGTTTTGTTTTTATGCTGTCTGCCAGTATCATAATCTTAAACACTGCAGACATCTAATGTCTTAATAGGGCAAGTCCCTATAATCTCTTTCTATTCAGAATTGTCACGGTTATCAGTCTTTGGCTTTTTGCTTTTCTGTGTGAATTTGAGGGTTTTCTTTTATTTATTTATTTTTTATTTTTTGAGATGGAGTTTCACTCTTGTTGTCCAGGTTGGAGTGCAATGAATGACACAATCTCAGCTCGCTGCAGCCTCCACTTCCCAAGTTTAAGAGATTCTCCTGCCTCCTGAGTAGCTGGGATTACAGGCCCCTCCACCATGCCCAGCTAATTTTGTGTTTTTAGTAGAGATGGGTTTTGCCATGTTGGCCAGGCTGTTCTCAAACTCTAACCACCTCGGCCTCCCAAAGTGCTGGGATTACAGGCAGGAGCCACTGCACCCAATGGGATTATTTTACTATATTGTGCCACAGAATGTTTTATTAGCTTTTGATTGGAATTGCATGGAATTACAAATTTGGTGTTTGTGACTTTCTGCTGGAAATTTTGATACCAAGGACATTCTGGTGTTTGTATTTATGATAATTTTCATTGGAGCTAAATTTCAATAAGTAGAAGTTTGGGTCAGAGGATGTGATCATTGAAAAACAATGTTGTTTGATCAGATTGGCAGATATTTTTAAATCAGTGGACAGCAGTAATCACTGGCAACGATTTGGTTAATGGGCACTTGAGCACACTGCTAGTCACAGGGAATTCTACACATTCGTGCATAGAATCTGGAAATGGCTATTAAGATTAAAAAACCAGTTTCAGCTGGGCACAGTGGCCCACACCTGTAATCCCAGCACTTTGGGAGACCAAGGCCAGTGGATCACTTAAGTCACCCTGGCCAGTGTTGTATCCAAGTGAGTTATAGAAGAAACACCACGTTCTGAGTTTCAAATTAGAGTCCTTTATTCTCTCAGCCTGGAAGAAGGGGCTTGATTTCCCTTTATACTTAATTTAGGTAGGGGATTGGGAGCCTAGCTGAAGCAGAATTTTACAGATGCAGAACAAGCAAGTTAGATAAGGAAGCTGGTAACCAGTGGGCAGGAGGTTCCCAGGATTGTTGGTTGCTAAGGGTATTTCCATACAGTCACGAAGGGGGGTTTGCAGGGGGAACTTTCCATACAGTCAATCACCAAGGAAGGTATTCACAATAGCAGGTAGACTTGCCAAGCAGGATGTGGTTACAGTGGTTACAGGTACTGTGAACAGTGTGAACTACTTTTAACTATCCAAAGCTTTGAGTGCAGCTTGACCCAGTAAGGTGCCTGAGGGGGCCGAGGCATGGAGGGAGAAGCCAAGCTGGAGCCTACTGGCAAGATGGAGTCAGTTAGGCTAACACAGGCTAGGTTATGAAGCCAACATGGTGAAACCCGATCTCTACTAAAAAAACAAACAAAAAAAGAAATTAGCTGGGCATGGTTGTTCATGGTAATCCCAAATACTGAGAGGCTGAGGCAAGAGAATTTTTTGAGCCTGAGAAGTGGAGGTTGCAGTGAGCCAAGATCATGCCACTGTGCTCCAGCCTGGGCGGCAGAGCTAGACTCTGTCTCTAAATAAATAAATAAATAAGCAGGAAGGGTAAGAGAGTTCTAAATATGTACACATGTCTGCATATATTTGTGTAAGAGCCTCAGGAAACAGAGCACACACAAGCTTAAAACGGGTATGCCAAGGATCAGGTTGTGGGTAGGGAGGGAACTATTTTAAAATACATCTCTTTGACATCTGCCTTTATATTGACTTAAAATTTAAAAAGTGAGATAGAATTCACGTACCATAAAATTTACTCCTTTAAAAAGTATGCAGTTTGGTGGATTTTAGTATACTCAAATTGTAATCATGGCCACTGTCTAATGCCAGAAGATTTTCATCAGTTCATTTATATGACTTTTAACTTATTTCTTCTTAAAAATTTTTAAATTTCATTTTATTTTTGAGATAGGGTCTCACTTTGTCACCCAAGCTGGAATGCAGTGGTGCAATCAGGGGTCACTGCAGCCTTTACCTCCTGAGCTCCAGTGATCCTCCTGACTCAACCCCACAAGTAGCTAGAATTACAGGTGCACACCACTACACCTAGCTAATTTTTGTAGGGTTTTTTTTTTTTTTGTTGGGGGCAGTAATCAATGAGGTCTCACTATGTTGCTCAGGTTGATCTTGAACTCCTGAGCTCAAGTGATCCCCTCGCCTCAGTCTCCGAGAGTGCTGGCCTTACAGGCACGAGCCACTGTGCCTGGCCTATATTGACTTTTTATAAAAAGCATGTTATACTTGAGTGGTTTTTAAAACATAAAAAATAATTAAAATAATTAAAAATAAAAATAATTAAAAAAAAAAAAAAGAATCACAGTGATTTGTCAGAGCAGTGGGTCTGTTCTGGAAAAGAGAGTTTTGCCTGTCCGTGCTGTCAGGGTCAGTCAAATACCCAGCCTTTCTGGCAAGTTAGTGGTAGATTTTTCACTCTGCTTTCATACAAATGAGATAATAAAATTGTATTAGCCATTTTAAGCAACTGAATGAAAATAAATTTTGCCTTTACCATTCATTGTTCAAAATCCTAAAGTTCTTGCTTGTTAGTTGATAAATTTCACCAGTGGACATTCTCTGTAACCTAGGGCAAGAATACTGCCCATCAACATTATTAGGTTAAATGAAATGGTGTGAAAACTGGTATCTTACTGTTTTACAACTCTTGGTTTACAAGGAGGTTAAATTTTCATCATGTTTCCTAGTCATTTGGTAGCAGGAGCGGCCGCAGGAAACTTGGACACCGAATACAGGAGGAAGGTTTATTCGGCTGGGAGCAAGGTGGCATACTTGCCTAATAGCCAAGCTCGTCTAACAAAGGGAAGTTCAGCCTTTACATAGGCTTATACTTTAGATGTTACACACGGAAGAATCTTAGGTTCGTAGTTTTAGGACTCACATGTGAAAAGGTTTCTGGTTTGATCTTGTTTTAAGTAAAAATAGTGCCTTCTGGAGAGTTTTCCCCAAGGCCTAGCCTGTCACCTATAGGAAGGTAAAACCGGAGGCACCAGTCGTTCAACCTTTTCTTCTATTGAAGTGCAGCATGATAGTCAAAGGGGAAGTTGATCTGAGAAGCCTGGGTCTCCCTCTTCAATTTGTATTTAAAAACAATTTTTTTTTTTTTTTTTTTTTTGGTGAATGGACTATTCATGGACACCCACTGGTAGTGGCATAGCGGCCTCAGCCCTTTGGTGTGTCCCTCCCACTCCCCAACGGAGTCTTGCTTTGTTGCCCAGGCTGGAGTGCAGTGGTGTGATCTCGGCTTACTGCAACCTCCACCTCCCAGGTTCAAGCAGTTCTCCTGCCTCAGCCTCCTGTGTAGCTGGGATTACAGGTGTGTGCCACCACACTCTGCTAATTTTTTTATTTTTTAGTAGATACAGTGTTTCACCATGTCGGTCAGGCTTGTCTTGAACGCCAGACCTCGTGATCTGCCCACCTTGGCCTCCCAAAGTGCTGGGATTACAGGTGTGAGCCACCACACCCAGCCAAGCCCTTTGTCGAATAACCATTTCCTTCTCCATCTTTGTCCTTATTTACTGTGTATTTAATTCTTGTATTGTGATTTATTTCCAATGACGCGTTCACCTTTTAACATTGAGTTTTCTTCCATATTTAGCGTGTATACGATGAAGAAGTGGAGGAGCCAGTACTCAAGGCTGAGGCAGAAAAAACAGAGCAGGTACTTGTATGAAATCACTCTTCAGCTGAGTTTCTGACTTTGAGAAATGTGATGGAAATCGATGTATTATGAGGGTACTAGGGATGGTGGGTGGGGGAGGGAAAGGGAGGTACTGCTCCTGACAGCAGCCCAAGTGGGGATTCTTTCCTTTGTTTCTGAAATGTAGTGTGTTAACTAATACAGAGATCAGATCCTTGAGTTCTGGCATAAGAATAGAGTAGAACTCAGCAAACAACTTCTGTAAAGGGCCAGATAGTAAATATTATAGATTTGGAGGGTTACAGAGGTCATTTTTTTGCTGTGGCTTCCTGTGTTACAGATGCACTGACTTACTTCCTCTTGAGGTCTTCTCACACCAGAGCCCAAATCATAGCTAAGAGGTTCTGGGTCACACTGACTTCTTAGCACTCCAGCAGAGATTCCTTTTTCTTCCACTCAGGAAGGCACAATGGACTGTGAATAAGTTTATTATGGGAGTAGCTTTGAATTCACTGTCATTTATTCAGAAAATATGTATCACCTGTAAAGGTTGGTGCTTTGTCACAATTATTACTTGTAACAGATGAAGCTGTTACTAGGAAAGGGTATTAGAAACCAGCTATAACTCTGCCTGTTCCTAGCTTTTTTTTTTTTTTTTAACGCTTTATATTAAAAACAATTTTTTTTTTTTTTTTTTTAAATGGCACCTCACTGTGTTGCCCAGGCTGGAGTGCAGTAGCACAATCTCAGTTCATTGCAACCTCTGCCTCCCAGGTGCAAGAGATTCTCTTGCCTCAGCCTCCAAATAGCTGGGACTACAGGCCTGTGTCACCATGCCTAGCTAATTTTTTTGTAATTTTAGTAGAGACAGGGTTTCACCGTGTTGGCCAGGCTCGTCTCAAACTCCTGACCGCAAACGATCTGTCTGCCTCAGCCTTCCAAAGTGCTAGGATTGCAGGCGTGAGCCACCGCACCCAGCCAACCCCCTTTTGATGTAGAACAAATTTATAAAATAATTGTAATTGTCCACTATTTTTTTGTCTTTTTAAACTATAATGGAGAAATGAGACCTCTGGGTATTTGCTTCTAAGTCTTAACTCCTAAAATTACCCAAGAGACCCTTAACAAAGGCTCGTGAGATAGTCATGCTGAATCTGAGGTATAGACCCGTCGCTCCTCCAGCAGTGGGGAAGTAGTGTGCCCTTCATTGTTAGGATACTTCTCCACACAGTAGTCACACCTCTGCTTTTGTAGATGATGACTGATCCTGGAGCTCTGGGATATTAAGTAGTTCAATGCATGTCTAGAAAGGGGCAAACTTGGGATTTAAAACTTGCAGTTTTTTTTTTTTTTTTGGAAACGGAATGTTGCTCTGTAGCCCGGGCTGGAGTGCAGTGGTGCAACCTTGGCTCACTGCAGCCTCGACCTTCCGGGTCCTGGTTCAAGCAAGTCTCCTGCCTCAGCCTCCTGAGCAGTGGGATTACAGGCACATGCCACCATGCCCAGTTAAGTTTTGTATTTTTAATAGAGACGGGGTTTCACCATGTTGGCCAGGCTGGTCTTGAACTCCTAACCTTGTGATCCGCCTGCCTTAGCCTCCCAAGGTGCTGGGATTACAGGTGTGAGTCACTGCACCTGGCCAAAACTTGCAGTCTTACTCCAAAGTCTGTGTCAAGGCATTCAGCAGAATTTGACTTTGTTAACATTTTTAATTAATTTTTTTGGAGCTCGAGGCTAGGCTTTAGAGAACATTCACAGTATTCTCTTGGGGCAGTATCAGTATATTGGAGACCCATACTGCATGGTATTTGTTTTGTAGGAGAAGACTCGAGAGCAGAAAGAAGTAGATCTCATTCCTAAAGTCCAGGAGGCTGTGAACTATGGCTTACAAGTATTGGACAGTGCCTTTGAGCAACTTGATATCAAAGCAGGAAACTCAGACTCGGAGGAAGATGATGCTAATGGGCGGGTGGAACTGATCCTTGAACCAAAGGTAAAGACATTCAACTTAAATATTTAGTGTGCACCTGTTATGTTTGGGCCACTTTACTTGGGCACACGATTAGTAAGTAATGGAGTTAACGTTTAGGAAGTGAGTATGTCACTTAGCAGTCTCACATTGACTCCACCAGAAAGACTCGCTTTTCCCGAGCACTGATGGAGTGCAAGGTGACATGTCAAGTTGGGCGTGCAAAGATGCAGGGCATGGCTTCTGCTCTTGAGGTGTGCATCGCAGGTCTGGTGAGAGAGTGAAGACATTCATACCAGTAACCATTATAAATGCTTTGAGAGAGAACTGACTTCCAGCTGGAACTTTGGGGCAAAGGTGATATTTGAATTGGGATTTGAGGGATGGGTAGGCTGGAGAGAGATAGAGAGTGTTGGGAACCTGAAATTACGTAGCTTGGGCTAAGGAAGACTGCAGAAGAGCTGAAAGGCATTTGGGTTGTTTCCAGTTTGGGCAGTTATTAAATATAAATGAAGCTGCTGTGAGCATTCCTGTCCAGGCTCCTTCCTAACCTAGTGAGTGTTGGTTGCTTGACTACGACTTTCTCCCACATTGTTCAAGGAGATAATTGGGGCAACACAGACTCTCAGTGGTGAACACAGAAAGTTGCCACAGTGATTTTGAGAAAGAGCCCTTGTGACACACAGGGCCTTTTGAATTAAAACATGCCACAGAACCAAACTTTTTTTTTTTTTTTTTTTTTGTTAAGGGGAAACCATACATTTCTTCCAC
>NW_016108019.1:151412-158606 GCF_001604975.1 Cebus imitator
GCAATAGGACATGCCCACTGGTTACTTTATTATTTTTTTTTTTGAGGCGGAGTCTCGTTGTGTCACCCAGGCTGGAGGACAGTGGTGCAATCACGGCTCGCTGCAGTCTCTGCCTCATGATTCAAGTGATTCTCTTGCCTCAGCCTCTTGAGTAGCTGGGATTATAGGCACCCATCACTACGCCCAGCTAATTTTTGTATTTTTAATAGATACAGCGGCGGTTGCGGGGGGGTTCACCATGTTGGCCAGGCTGATCTTAAATTCCTGACCTCAGGTGGTCCACCCGCCTCAGCCTCCGAAAGTGCTGGGATTACAGACGTCAGCCACTGCATCTGGCCTGAACCACCAGACTCTTCTAGTCATTCTTTCGCTTCACATTTCTCTTCCAGTTTGAGCTTTGCAGTGTCACACCGAAGTGAGGCAGATTGTTTGGCACTGAGTAGCCCACTTGCTGCGTGGCTTTTCACTGTATGCCTTTAAAAGTCAGCTGTGGACTCTGGGAAATGTATTTCCTGGGCCACACTTGATACTTCCAAGACACACAGCGCTTTCTCTTTTTTTTCCCCTGACAGAAAAAGCTGTGAAGGTACACTTTTCTTTTATAGGAGGATTTGGGAATGTCTCTGAGTCAGTGAGAATTAGTCCAAATTCACGCTGTGTTTGCTTTAAACGCCATTGGTTGCTGTGACATCATTGAAGCTTTACATTAACCCTCCCAATCTTTCTGTTCTTGTATGAAACATCAGAATTATTCTCCCCTGCTCCAGGGTCCTTTGACAAGGAAGAGTTATTATTGTCAAAGGGCAATGCCTTACAGGGGACAGGGCAGCTTTTCCTCCACCAGTGGAGGTAGGAGGCTGTCCAAGCGTGGGGCACTTTCTTGATTCTACTTTTTTTTTTGAGACAGAGTTTTGCTCTTGTTGCCCAGGCTGGAGTGCAGTGGCATAATCTTGGCTTACTGCAGCTTCTGTCTCCTGGGTTCAAGCGATTCTCCCGCCTCAGCCTTCTGAGTAGCTAGGATTACAGACATGCACCATGACACCTGGCTAATTTTTGTATTTTTAGTAGAGACAGGGTTTCACCATGGTGACCAGACTGGTCTTGAACTCCTGACCTCAAGTGATCCACCCACCCCAGCATCCCAAAGTGCTGGGATTACAGGCATGAGCCACTGCACCTGGCCTAATCTATTTTTGTATTTAAAAACTATATATTTTCACTCATTAGTACTGCCTTAAAGAGGACAGCTCGCCAGAAGGTTCAGTTTCTTTCCTTTGTCCTCCTCTTGGACCTTATACTAGGAGGTTGCACCCTTTTTTCTGTTTGCTTGCTGCTGATAAACTTTTAGTAGGCTTTTGCCATTTTTGTTAAATTTTGTTAATCCGGCTTTTGGAGAGGGAGATTGTGTGTGATTCAGCTTTATCTTGCCATCTTTTTTTTTTTTTTTTTTTTTTTNGATGGAGTTTCACAATTGTTGCCCAGGCTAGAGTGCGAAAGATCTTGGCTCACTGCAACCTCCACTTCCTGGGCTTAAGTGATTCTCATACCTCAGCCTCCTAAGTAGCTGGGACTACAGGGGCGCGCCACCATGCCTGGCTAATTTTTTTGTATTTTTAGTAGAGACGGGGTTTCACCATGTTGGCCAAGCTGTTCTCAAACTCCTGACTTCAGGTGATCCATCCGCCGTGGCCTCCCAAAGTTCTGGGATTACAGGCATGAGCCATGGCGCCTGGCCTTATCTTGGCATTTCTACTTAGGATTTGACTTTTTAAAAAATCAGTGAAAAAAAGAAGTTTTTGGCTGGGTGCAATGGCTCATGCCTGTGATCCCAGCACTTTGGGAGGCTGAGGCGGGCGGATCACAAGGTCAGGAAACCATCCTGGCTAACATGGTGAAACCCCGTCTCTACTAAAAATACAAAAAAATTAGCCGAGTGTGGTGGCAGGCTCCTGTATTCCCAGCTGCTCAGGAGGCCGAAGCAGAAGAATCGCTTGAACCCGGGAGGGGGAGGTTGCAGTGAGCTGCAATTGTGCCACTGCACTCCAGCCTGGGTGACAGAGTGAGACTGTCAAAAAAAAAAAAAAAAAAAAAAGAAAAGAATTTTTTTTTTATTTTTAACTTTTAGTCCTGCTGTGTTTCTTATTCTCCTCCTTTGTTATGTAGCTTGTTTCGGGTAGTCAGATGGACCAGGGTGTCAGGTGGCACGTGTAAGTTTGTTTTCAACCGAAATATTTGACGGCTTATTCCTTTCGTGATGTACAGGATTTGTACATTGATCGTCCTTTACCGTATCTCATTGGGTCAAAGCTGTTCATGGAGCAAGAAGATGTAGGTCTTGGAGAGCTGTCCAGTGAAGGTACGGTTCTTTATCAAATAATTTTGTTAGTTTTAACATTTCTTTTTTTATTTTAAAATAATTTCAGACTTTAAAGTTTTAAGATTAAAAGAACTCACATATATCCTGCACTTGGGTTTACCAGTTAACATTTCACCACATTTGTTTTATTGTTCTCTACATGTACATAATATTTTGTCTTGACCCTATTTGGGAGACATAATATTCATGCCATTACTTCTAAATGTTTCTGTATGTGTTTTCTTTCTTTTTTTTTTCTTTGAGCCAGTCTAATTCTTGTCACCCACGCTGGAGTACAGTGGCGCAATCTTGGCTCACTGCAACCTCCACCTCCTGGGTTCAAGCAATTCTCCTACCTCAGCCTCCTGAGTAGCTGGGATTACAGGCACCCACCACCATACCTGGCTAACTTTTGTATTTTTAGTAGAGACGGGGCTTTACTACGTTGGCCAGGTTGGTCTCAAACTCCTGATCTCAGGTGACCCTCTGTGTGTGTTTTCTAAGAACAAGGACATCTCTTGTATAACTGTGGTAGAATTACAAAAGCCAGGACATTATCTATTATCCAATCTGCTATGTTCGCATTTTGCCATTTGTCCCAGTGGCACCCTTTACAGTCTCTCTCTCTTGTTTTCTGGTCTAGGACTCTATCCAGGGCCAGTTACCACATTTAGTTGTGAAATCTCCAGTTATCTTTTAGTCTGAGGCTGTTTCTCAGCCTTTCTTTGCTTTTTATGACCTTGACATCTGTAAAGAGTACAAGCCAGTTTATTTTTCTTTGTAATGAATAATTTTTTTGAGGAGAGATTAAGACTACATAAATATCCAATTCCTTACCATAATGAAAACACTTTTAATTCCAGTAAATGCGTATAGATGGTTTTATCAAGATCTCTGTGATGCTATTGTATGGTGGTTTGTGATTTTGAGAAGGAGCTAAGGACATTTTCTTGTGAATATTTGGTGTGGTGACCCTTATCTCTCTTCTCAACAGAAGGCTCTGTAGGCAGTGATCGTGGCAGTATTGTGGACAGTGAGGAAGAGAAAGAAGAAGAGGTAAGGGCTGTTTGGTGTGACCAGGTCACGGTAGGCAGCAAGCTTAAGATGGGCCTAGCAGGCTAAGTAAATAACAACTGTGAATTTGTAATCTGTTTCCATAAAGCTTTTAACAGTGATAGAAGCCACATTTTGAGTTATTTTAACCTAGGGTTAGATTTCCTTTTTGCCTTATGTACAATAATCAGGAAAGCTGCTATAATCTGTTTCACTATTATGCTACCTCCCACCTTGACACCAAATTCCTCCTTCACCCAATATATTTTTGAGAAGGACATCTTAGATGTTTTGGTGGAATCTCTGCCTGGGATATAGTCTTGAGTATATTCTGTCTTTGAATAATTCTAAGGAAAAAAATTACATACATTTAGAACTTTCATCAACTATAAAATGTAGAGCAGGATATGCTGAAGCAACCACTTACATTCTGTTATGCTGCTGCTTCTAGCGCCTTCATATCCACAGATCATAATCTCACTTACTAGTCTGGAGTTTGAGTCTGTGGGCCTTCACCACAGTTGAATCTGCAGTTGTTCTTTAGATGGGATATTCATTATTGCAAGGGACACAGCCATGATGAAGGAAGAGTCCTTGAGTATGGGATTCCCGAAAGGAGACAGTGTTGTATGTTTGCTTTTCTCTTCTCATTGGTCCTCCTTTCTACACTTCCCTCCCCTGCCCTTCTTCCAGCCATATAAAGAAAAACCTGGTAGCTGGAAATAAGCTTTCTTAAGTAACTATTAGCTGGATCCCTCACTTTTAGCCATGGATGTAGGTCTTTACTAAGTTGCTGGTAGCAAATACTAATGTTCCCTTCTTAGGCCTAATGAAGTAGTTGTCCTGTCAAGAGGAACTAGAGACAGTGTAGTCCAAAATGTAAAATAATACAAACTGACTTTTGATAATTTAGTTAGTTAAATGTGCAATTCTTACTTTAAATCCAAAGGCAGGAGTTGAAAGTGCAGGTGATGTGAGCAAATTGTTAGAGGCATTTAAGTGAGCCACAACAATAGCATGTTAACTGGAACAATCCTTGACAATATTGCCAGCTGTCCCGCTTATCTGTACCTTAATACTAAGGTGACCAGTAGTCAGTACAAAGTCAGTGTCAGAGCTTTTTCTCCACTTGACATGGAATCAGCCTGGCCCAGAGACTTAGACCTGAAATCATTTCTGTGCCTGGAAGTAAAGCCTGTTTAACAACAAAACCTTTTTTTTCCCCTCCGAAGGAGTCAGACGAAGACTTTGCCAATCATAGTGACAATGATCAAAACCGGGTAAGGCTCATGTATTGAAATGACTTTGTTTTTACATTTTAATTGAAGCATAGTATGTATATTAAAATTACTTTTGAATGATTTATAAATGAGGATTTTTTCAGTATACAACTTATTTTCCTTTAGGCATTTCATGTATTTAGGCTAGTTCCTTTGTATATTTTTTCCCAGTTTTCCTTTATAGTTTATCTTCATTTTTCTTAGAAAACAAAGAAGAAAAAAACAAATTGGAAAATAGAGCCTCTAAGGCCGGGCGCGGTGGCTCACGCCTATAATCCCAGCGCTTTGGGAGGCCGAGGCGGGCGGATCACGAGGTCAAGAGATCGAGACCATCCTGGTCAACATGGTGAAACCCTGTCTCTACTAAAAATACAAAAATTAGCTGGGCATGGTGGCGCGCGCCTGTAGTCTCAGCTACTCAGAAGGCTGAGGCAGGAGAATTGCTTGAACCCTGGAGGCGGAGGTTGCAGTGAGCTGAGATCGTGCCACTGCACTCCGGCATGGGTAACAATAGCGAAACTCCGTCTCAAAAAATAAAGAAAGAAAATAGAGCCTCTAAAAGAAGACTCAGTTACCCAAACTGAACTGCTTTGCATGAGTCCCTCTTCTGAGTCCCCCTCTCCTGTGTACCCTCTCCTGTTTTAAAACTGGAGACAAGCTAGTAGTGACATTAATGAATATTCACAAGATGAAAACTTCTGACCCTACTGTCTTAGTACAGTTATCTTAATTTTTGAATATCTGTCTAAGGGCATGTTCTTTTCATAGTATGCATATTTTATTTTCTGCCCTTTTATGTTAACATTTCATAAATGTTTCCTTATTTTATTTCATTTTTTGAAATGGAGGTTTGCTTTTTTCGGCCAGGCTGGAGTGCAGTGGCGCGATCTCAGCTCACTGCAACTTCTGCCTCCAGGATTCAAGCAATTTTCCTGCCTCAGCCTCCTGAGTAGCTGGAATTACAGGCGCCCACCACCATGCCGTCTAATTTTTTTGTATTTTTATTAGAGATGGGGTTTTACCATGTTGGCCAGGCTGGTCTCGAACTCCTGATCTCAGATGATCCACCCACCTCGGCCTCCCAAAGTGCCGGGATTACAGACATGAGTCGCCACACCCAGCCTCCTTATTTAAAAAAGTCTTTGCGGTTTGCTTCGTATAGCCTTTGCTATATACTTTTAAACGTACTAAATATGATACTGTCATAGTCTCTAAATGTATAAGGGAAAGAGTTTTATTTTTGATGTAATAATGTATTCAATATTTTCTTTTCTTTTTTTGAGACAGAGTCTGACTCTGTTGCCCAGGCTGGAGTAGAGTGGTGTGATCTTGGCTCACTGCAGCCTCCGCCTCCAGGGTTCAAACCATTCTTATGCCTCAGCCTCCCTGAGTAGCTGAGACTACAGGTGTATGTCACCATGCCCGGCTAATTTTTTGTATTTTTAGTAGAGATGGGGTCTCCCCATGTTTCCTAGGCTAGTCTTGTACTCCTGAGCTCAGACAATCCACCCACCTCAGCCTCCCAGAGTACTGAGATTACAGGTGTGAGCCCCATGCCCAGCCAATATTTTCATACATAGAAATCCTTTGCTTCTGTAAACTGTTTCTTCAGAATAAAGTGGTATAGAATTATTAACATAACTCTTAATGTCTGGTGTACCTTCTAAATTACAGATTATGCATGTTGATTTTCCTGCAATCTCATCACTGGGATGATGATTTAAATTTTTTTTGCTAAAAATTTGCATTTAAATTTCTTAATTGGGAAATATTTTTTTCACAAAAATGTTTATAAATAAAGGATTTTGCATTTTCTGGTTGGTACTTTATTTTCCTGGCTGTATTCGTAAATGTGGTTGGTCTTTATAATTTTAATAATCAGTCTTTATTCATAGGATATTTGTTTCTAAAAATCTTCATAGCAAACAATTTTTCTCTTTTTTTGAAACTGAGTCTCGCTCTGTCCCCCAGGCTAAAGTGCAGTGGCACGATCTTGGCTCGCTGCAACTTCTACCTTCTGGGTTTAAGTGATTCTCATGCCTCAGACTCCCAAGTATTTGGGATTATAAGCATGCGCCACCATGCCCAGCTAGTTTTTATATTTTTAGTGGAGATGGGGTTTCACTACGTTGGCCAGGCCGATCTTGAACTCCTGACCTCAGGTGATTGCCTGCCTCGGCCTCCCAAAGTGCTGGGATTACAGGTGTGAGCCACCATGCCTGGCCACAAACAGTTTTTCTTTCTTTCTTTCCTTTCTTTCCTTTCTTTCCTTCCTTTCCTTCCTTTCCTTCCTTTCCTTCCTTTCCTTCCCTTCCTTCCCTCCCTCCCTTCCTTCCTTCCTTCCTTTCCTTTCTTTTTCTTTCTTCCTTTCTTTCTTTCCTTTCTTACTTTCTTTCCTTCCTTCCTTCCTTCCTTCTTTCTTTCTTTCCTTCTTCTTTCTCTTTCTTTCTTTCTTTTTCCTTTTTCTTTCTTCTTCCTTCCTTCCTTCCTCTTTTCTTTTCCCTT
>NW_016108019.1:159751-164573 GCF_001604975.1 Cebus imitator
TTCACCGTGTTGACCAGGATGGTCTCGATCTCTTGACCTTGTGATCCACCCGCCTCGGCCTCCCAAAGTGCTGGGATTACAGGCGTGAGCCACTGCGCCCAACTGAAAAAAAATTTTTTTTAATTATACATAGCAGTGTGTACCTTTGGAAAAATTAGAACTCAACAAATGAGGCTAAGTTTGAGCCTTCCAGTTCTTTCCTTCTCTGCATACTCTTCAGAGGTAACTGGGGTCATGCTCTGGGAGCATGTCTTTCCAGGTCTTTTTCTTTGCTTTTGTAAATGCACCTGTTTCCATAGAAATGCTATAGTGTATGCAGAGGTGGTATCATGCTGGATTTGTTATTCTGCAGTTTTTTGCGTGAACTACCTTGGATGGCTCTCTAGTTGTTACAGCTTTTACCTTTTAACTATTACTCAGTATTTTTAATAAGGTAAGACTATGCTGATTTTGTTTATATTTCTCCTGGTATTAGGCCGGGCACGGTGGCTCATGCCTGTAATCCCAGCACTTTGGGAAGCCAAGGTGGGCGGATCACCTGAGATCAGGAGTTTGAGACCAGCCTGGCCAGCATGGTGAAACCCTGTTTCTACCAAAAATACAAAAATTAGCCAGCTGTGATGGCAGGTACCTGTAATCCCAGTTACTCAGGAGGCTGAGGCAGGAGAGTCCCTTGAACCCAGGAAGTAGAGCTTGCAGTGAGCCAGGATCACCCCATTGCACTCCAGCCCAGGCAACAAGAGTGAAACTCCTTCTCAAAAATAAAAATAAATAAATAAATAAATAAATATATTTCTCTAGTAACAGCCAGTTCTGATATTTCAATATTTTGCCTTTTTTATTCTTGTTGTTACAGTCTTATTAAATAATAAATTTTTTTTAGATTTGAAGCAAATCTTGTGTATTATTTGTTCCAGCTTATCTGCTGCTTCGTAACTTGCTGCATCATAATTATGATTATTATTTTAAAAAGCTGTTACCTCTTTGAAGGAGGAGCCTAAAGGCTAAGTGACAATATCTCTTCTTCAGCTTGATGACTATCTAATGGTCTCGTTTGATTATTTTATACTCTTAGCACACCACACAAATGAGTGACGAAGAAGAGGATGATGATGGCTGTGACCTTTTTGCTGACTCCGAGAAGGAGGAGGAGGAAGATATTGAGGACATTGAAGAAAATACTAGACCTGTAAGGAAGACGGTAGTTGCTATCACTTGGCAGGGCTTTAGCACAGATGACTTGTTTCTTTTATTGTCACTTATTTTGTACCACTCTCATTTTTGCATATTTGTCATTTCATTTACACTTCGGAAAATAATGGCAAGCATCTCAAATTGCAAGTACCACTTTCCTGTCCAGATGTTATGATTTTATGAGTCAAATCATTTAGAATATGTGTGGTTCCAGAGTTTCAAGACCCTAGTGCTCCTGTCTCTCCCCCCATGCATCTTATTCTTATTTTCTTATTTAGATTTTTAAGTATTAAAGTGAAGTACTAAAAAAGTAAGAAAATAAAAGAACATCTCTCCTTGAAGGAACATTTTATGAGTCCTATTCCTTGGGTGAGCTGTATAGTGTACATATGTTTAAATTCATTTAATTACACTGTTTTTTCCTCAGTTGAATTTCTTTGCTCTCGTATACATAATGTTTTTAGGTGTCCAAAAGTGAAGTGTACTGGTTTGTTACAAAAAAGTGATTCTTTTGATTTCTCCTGCTGTAGAAAAGAAGCAGACCTACGTCATTTGCCGATGAGCTGGCTGCCCGCATCAAGGGTGACGCCGTGGGCCGAGTGGACGAGGAGCCAACAAGTGAGCCCTAGCCACATTGACGAGAAGTAGGGGAGGGGTAGTGCAGGGCCTTCTGCTGGTTTCACCGGAAGCAGATTTCCCTTTTTTATTAGTTATTACAAAGGCAGAAGAGGCTTAAATTGTAGTGCTTATTCCTTTTTTGGTTAATGAACTCCTTTTGAGAACTGAACACTGTGGACCCACAAGCAAAATGTACATGTACACATCTAGATAATACTTTAGATATAATTTCAGGGGATTAATGGAAACTCCAGAGAACCATAGGCAACAGCTTAAGAATTCCTGGCTGAATATTTACTCCTGTATTTTGAACAAGTAAGAATATACTATATAATAGCACATTCTAGTTATATAACAGGGTAGAAAGCATAATAATTCTTTCAACAAATATGATTCTGATACACACATGAGCCGGTATGAAAGCAGAAGCCTTCTGCTTTACAAAGAGACTCTTGAGTGCCTACCATGGGCAGGGCAGGGGGTTCAGTGCTCTGGTGAAGCTGAGATGGAAGGCAGTTGTCTTGTTCTTAGCTATGAGTTATGAGGATGACAGACTTGCAGAGAAACAGGATGTGTATACTGAGGGAGGACTTAGTACTATTAAAACTGTGACCTATGCTTTTCAAGCCTTATCCTCAGGGGAAGCAAAACCTCAGAAGACACTGAAAGAGAAGAAGGAAAGGAGAACTCCTTCAGACGGTGGGCCTTTTCCATCAATTCTAGTAATTTAGTAGCCTTTTGACTCAGGAATGTTGCTTACATAATTCATAAAGTACTGCTTTACATGCTGTTTTTCCTCTGACAAATGGGTCTGTCTCCATTTACTTTTTTTAGCCTCTGAAAGCATGTTTTGGGGTGCTGGGAGGAGATAGGGGTATGGAATAAAAATGCCTGTAAATATTTGATTTATTAGATTTTAGAGCAATCATGTCTTGTCTTTCTAGAATTTTCTAGAAGTACAGAAACTTAGGGATCTCTAGCATTTGTTTTCAGTAAGGAATATATCAGGGCTTTTCATATTAAGCAGTCATGTCTGCTGCATTCCACTTGTCCCTGTGTCAGTCTGCAGATCCCTTTGTTTAGTCTATCCTTCCTTCCCCCAGATTATTGGAGAAATGGGTCTTGAATATGGCATCTGACCCTAATGCTTGCCTCAAAGTAAATCTAGATCAAGGATGCTGGCCTAGAGAATGAATGGTGTCTGCTGCAGGCATTGACAGATTTAAGAGTGGGGGCCCACAGGGCCTTTTGAGGGCATCAGTGGACTATGCCAGGGGTTTAGTGTGAAATTCATCAGACTGCCTCACACTTTGTTAAATGGGGTCAGATAAAATCCATGCCAGTTTGGAGATGTTGCAGATGCCAACCCGGGAATTTGGGTTCCAGACCCATCTTTAATGCTCCCTGCAAAACATTGCTTTCTGTTTGCTAGATGAAGAGGATAACTTATTTGCACCCCCTAAGCTGACTGATGAGGACTTCTCGCCCTTTGGCTCTCGAGGCGGCCTGTTTAGTGGGGGCAAGGGGCTCTTTGATGATGAGGATGAGGAGGTGAGTCCATGGTACCCAGCGACACTCCCTGCAGCTATATTGGGTTCACAAGGAAGAAATATGCTTTGTTTCTTTAGTGGGGGAAAACAGCTTCTCAGTTGGAAGTTGTTTCTATTTTCATATTTTGGGACATTTTGAACTAAGAATCACAGAGTGAGAAATACCATATTCTTCTGTCCTTTGTTAGGTGAGGAGAAGATGTGCACTTGTTAATGTGAATAATTTACTAGGTGATTGTTTTTTCTCTTATCTATTATCTTTCATCTTTGTATTTAATTCCTGGACAGACCTCCCAAAGTGCTGGGATTACAGGCGTGAGTCACCACACCTGGCCTAAATTATTTTGGGGTCTGGTTTTGCCATAGTTAACACTTTGCAATTGATTTTCTGGGAGCATAGTAAATACGTAGTTTTAAATCTTATAGGTTACTTTTCCTTAGAAATCCTCAAATGCAGCTATACTTTCTCCTGTTTTTTTTTTTTTTTTTTTTTTTTTTTTTAATCCTTTGTCATATACGTTATTACAACTAGAGTGACCTCTTCACGGAAGCCCCCCAGGATCGACAAGCTGAAGCCTCTGTTAAGGAGGGTAAGCTGGGGGCTGGTCAACTGTGTTTCAGTGTGCAGAGTTCCAAAACTGTCTTTCTCATTAGGAGATGGAACCCGAGGTTGTTCCCAAGTCTTGTTTCTGCATTGAGCAGGAAGCTGTTATTTTGACCTTGGTCCAGTTGAAAGTAATTCATCTTCGCTAATTCATGTCTTGGAAAAAACAGAATACCATCTGCAAACCCACATCACAGTCTTGCCTCTTTGTTAGGAGAACTCATCAAAAGTCAGACAAGAAAAGTACCGTAGAGCAGTGTTGAGAATGGTTTTCATTTAATGAAGTTTAATTTAAAGAAACATTTTTAACATTCTGCATATAAGTTGGAGACCAGTAATTCCCCAACCCAGTGTGCATTAAAATCATCTATAAAGCTTTATATACACTTTCTTCCAGCAGACCTTAGTCTCATGTGTGTATGTGTATATATATATATATTTTAGTAGAGACAGGAAGGTTTCACCATGTTGGACAGTTGGACAGGCTGGTCTTAAACTCCTGTCCTTAGGTGATTACCCACCTTGGCCTCCCAAAGTGCTGGGATTACAGGCATGAGCCACTGCACATGGCCCATCTGTGTAGTTTTTAAAAAGCACAAATATAAATATATTTCTTAACTTACAAATGTTACTCAATTAGGTTTGTAGTAATTCTCAGGACTTGGGAATTAGTGATTTTAAGCGCCGAGTCTCCTGGGCACATGCATCAGAGCTGGGCCTCATGGGCCACTCCTTGTGCTTGCTGTGCTGGCTGCTTACCTGGTTGCCCTCTGCTTTCTGCTGTCCATGGTTTGGCATAGGTAACTTGCCTGGTTTCCCTCTTTGCTCTTATTGTATTTTTTTTTTTTTTTTTTTT